>NC_060275.1:21790245-21790466 GCF_021613505.1 Equus quagga | reverse complement strand
ACTGAACAGACTACCACCCCAGCCTCCAGCACTACCACTGAGGCTACCACCACAACAGCTACCACTTCAACTGAACAGACTACCACACCAACTGCCAGCACTACTACTGAGGCTATAACCACAACAGTCACCACTTCAGCTGAACAGACTACTACACCAACTGCCAGCACTACTACTGAGGCTACAACCACAACAGTCACCACTTCAACTGAACAGACTAC
>NC_060275.1:21397465-21489858 GCF_021613505.1 Equus quagga | reverse complement strand
TTACTCAATTATATGCCACCTTGTAATAAGGCAAATCTCTTATTTTTTTCTCTAATTGCTGTTCTTTGATTCACTTGTGGCCTTCTCACCCCAACAAAATTGTCAGCTTTATAAGGGCAGCGACCATGCTAGATTTTTTAGCATCATCTCTGGTATAGTCTCCAAGACGAGAGATAGTCAGTAGAAAGTAGCATTGATTGCTTTAAGCTGGAGGTACTATTCCATTATTTTATGAAAGTATATTTCTTTGGGATCCAAGCTTTCAAAGTGCTAAAGACCCCAAGCTAGTGAAGCCTTTCAATATTAGATTAAATAAAATTGGCACTAGACTGCCAGAGAAGATATTTAGAAGATGCATACCCCCAAATTCTGCATCGCATGTCTTAGAATGTTTATGCTTGTAAACACTTCAGATTTTGAAATGCGTCCAAAATGTTCTCACTTTCACTGAGCATAAACGCCAGGAGAGGTGGCGGGCCCTCTCTGTTAGCTTTTTTGACTGTGAATTCCATTTACACACATCCTTCAACACTGCTAGTTCTTCTGAAATCATTCCTCACAAGAATCTCTGTTCATATGTCAGTTTTGTTGTCACAAAGATGTATGTTTTATAGACCAATTTAATTCATTTTTGAAGAAGTTATGAGAAAATGTGGTTCCATATGTCTTCGCACATGATATGTCAGCCTAGCATAATGGCAGGCTTCTCTCATCCGTCCCCTTAAGACAGCTGCTCTCTGAGGGAGACGGGGAATACTCGGGACAGTCTTAGTAACACCAAGGTTATTCATTCCTTGAAAATTTTGTATTCTGTAAATATAAGAGGTAGCTAAGCAACAAGATAAACAATGCCTCACACCTCAATCCTGTGCTTGAGGACATCTGGCAATATAATCTATGTAAGAGAATGGTTATTGATAAAAGTGACATTGTGGGAAGAAGGAAAAAAATCATACCCCTTATGTAAACCTATAGGATACAAGGCAGAGCTCTTCCCAGGGATGGAGAAAGAACAATCATATGACCCTGGGGTCTGTTTTTTATGAGGGCCTAGCTTTCTCCACCCTGGGGACAGAATGAAGTCAGTGGGTGAAGCTGGAATGCAGCTGGGAACTTTTCCCCTGGAGTAAACTGTGGGAAGAATGGGGGATGGCAAGGGTACTGAGCAGAGTGGTCCAGGATATGAGCCTGGTTCAGAGCAAGAATGTCCTATCCATCTTGCTGTGGATGCAAAAGTGTTTGCCCCAATGAGATGCATACCACAAGCGTGTTTTTCAGTAACTTTGTCAAGTGCTGTGAGCAATGAGAGGGGATAAAGCACGGTCTTGTCCTCAAAAGACACACACAGACACACACACACTCTTAGGAGGAGGACTGAGAGCAGACGATTATGGTTGAACTAGCCACACTGCTGTGGTTGAGTAGGAGACAATTTTGTGAGTACAGCTAGTCCCCAAAGAGAGAGGACCATTCAGTAGAGTCACTGTAATCTCTGTGAGCCTCCAGCGACTGGTCGGAGCAAATCCACAAGAAAAAAATGGGTAAAATTTTGGCATTTCATAATCATCATGATTATGCCCTACCAAAGAGATCCTAATATGGAAATAAATATTTGTTAAAATATCTCTTCTCCCTGCTGTGGCATTAGAACTATTGTTCTCTAGTGAAGGCATTTAAATCTTTAATAATTTTATCTCCTTTGCTATTCTCTTTATTTCTTTCTCTTAATATAATAAACTTTCAGTGAATAAATACTGTGTTTAGGGCCATGCAAATATAATGGATAGCAACTTAAAAACGCAGCTCCTTTGCTCTTGGAGCCTATAATCCAGGGTGGAATTTGGACAAATAACCAAGAATTGCAATATAGCCTTAGGACAGCAACAGAAAACAAGGGGTGATAGGCAGATGCACCAGGAGGAGCCCATAACCCAGATGTAGGTGTTGGGAAGGCTGCTTGAGGAAGTGGTATTTCCTCTGATACTGTCATATATATACTCATATGCAATGTATGAGGGAGTCTTATCCAGGCTAACAGGGTAGGAGGCAAAGGAAGCATTAAGGTGGAGTTACCCACAGAGGCAACAGCATGGGTGAAAGCCCAAGGGAAAGAGTGAACTTTCTGAGAACTAAAAGAAGATCA
Source organism: Equus quagga (assembly GCF_021613505.1). NCBI lineage: Eukaryota > Metazoa > Chordata > Mammalia > Perissodactyla > Equidae > Equus > Equus quagga. Next base: position 21,487,715 of record NC_060275.1, on the reverse strand, counting down.
GCATGCCTGTGGGTAGTCAAGAGATGAAGCTGGATAGATAAACAAGGGTCCGTTCATGCAGAGCCTTGACAGCTTATTAAAGAGTTCAGTCATTATCTTAAGAGCAATGCATCATTAAAATGTTTTTAGCAGAGGATTTAAATAATCACTAGGAAGAAATCAGAAAAGAAGAGGATCCCAAACAAAACTGGAGACTGGAAGCCTATGGAGAAGGCTGTTGAAATTATCCAGGTGAAAGATAATGGGTTCAAAACTAGAGTTGTGACAGGGTAGCTGGATAGAAATGAGAAGGTCAGGAGATATTTGTTGATTGTTTGTACACAGCAGGTGAAGGAAAGAGGCTTTGGCAACCAGGAGGATGGCGATGCCATGGACAGAAAAAGAAATCAGGAGGAGGGGCCAGTTTGGTTTTAGACACATGAAGTTGGAGGTACCTTAGTTTCCTCCAAGTGGAAATATCCAACAAGTAACTGGGCACACAGTGTGAAGTGCAGGAAAGATCTAGACCTAGAAATTTGGGGTTCAAAATATAGGCGATAACTGAGCCAGGGAAGTAGAAGAGATTACTCAGCGAGTGTATTTAGCATGAGAAGGAGTCGAGAATAGAACCCTAAGGAAGCCAAAGAATCTTCAAGTAGACGGAAATTGACCAAAAATTAGGAAGATATTTAGGATAAGAAGGATATTTCAAAGTTGTATACCTTTCTAAAAGCTCATGGCCAAAATCACTTCTCTATGACTATTACCCAAATCTTCTCTGGTCCCTATGTGTGGTCTCAGACTTTGCCCATTCCTGACTTTAACGTGGATCCTAGCACATTGTCAAGTTCACTGAAGATGTTGGGGTGGAGCAGGGAGGAGCAGGGTAGAGAAAGTCTTTCCTTTGCACATGATAGACTGTATTCTTCAAAATCCTCCTTTAGAGATGAACATTCTTGCCTTCTGTCCCCAACTGCTAAATCCCTCTGACCTTCCCTCAGTTTCCTCGTCATCTTCCTCTTCTGCCTTTCTTCAGTCTTCTCTCTTCGTCAGTGTCTTTCCACAGATGCCAGCTGAAAGCTCAGTTTTAACCCCAAACAGTGCTTACACAAGAGTTTTTGCACCAACGTTGTTTTTCCCTACAAAAGAATCCTAGTTCCAGCTGCCATCAAGTTGGGGTTTTCTGCATTAATCACAAGCATTCATTTTCAGGCTACCTTGTGCCAAGCTTTCTTCTGGGCACAGACAAGGGAGATTGAAAAGTATAAGTTAAAGTCCCCATTCTAAAGTGGCTTCCATTTTAATTGTGAACCGCAAGATGCCCACGATCCAACAAGAGAAAGAGTCCAAGGGGCTGTGTAAGCAAGCGTGTGATTGAATGTTATCAGTTCTGTGTGTATAAATGCTATAGAACATAAAGCTAGAATGTGGTCTTCAAAAAAATCTACAACTGGATGTTCTCTCCTGACCCTTGGCCAGTCTTTCTGCCCACTCTCCCCTTCTGTAGGATAATCTGTAAGGGATGCCATGGAGATTGCATATTTGAAAGGGAAATAGAGTTGTTTGTATTGTCACCATAATACATATGTCAACTAATGTTCAGAACTACCCCCTGTGTTATCTTGGCAGATTCCGGAGCCTCACCACCGCGTTTTTCAGAGACGCCATGGGCTTCTTATTAATGTTTGACCTCACCAGTCAACAGAGCTTCTTAAATGTCAGAAACTGGATGAGTAAGTTGCACCTAGTAACTTGTGTTGGCCGCTTTGGGACCCAACAGCTGTATTTGCTTGTTTGCCTCTCCAAATGAAACTGGATTGAGTACCAGAGATTGACCCTGGGAAGTCAAGAGTTTAGTGTTTCCTATGTCACCTTCAAAGTGCTGGCCTTTATGTGGATCACTCAAGGAGGCTTGGAATTTTATTTTCCTTTGACACTCTTAGAAGAAGCGTATGTGGCTTCACCTATATTTTAGGTCATTATTATTGCAATTGAAAGGCCATTTATTCCACTTGTCCAGTAAGTCTTAAAAGACATCTTACAACTCCATGAGCTACTACATCTAACTTGGAGAGGACACAGAGAAAAACAGCAGTGTTTTCTGAGACAGTACACTAGCACCTAAAAAGTGTGCCCTTCCACACACGTTAACTCGTGGATTAATTAATGAATGGGTTAATTAGGTTAGAAGCTTCTCCAGAGAAGACCAACCACATGAAGATGGTACAGTGTGTCAGTCAGTCAGCTCACATTGAAATTTTACCTTTTTTCTTTTGGTGAGGAAGATTGGCCCTGAGCTAACATCTGTTGCCAATCTTCCTCTTTTTGCTTGAGGAAGATTGTCACTGAGCTAACATCTGTGCCAAACCTCCTCCATTTTTCGTATGTGGGATGCTGCCTCAGTGTGGCTTGATGAGTGGTGTGTATGTCCATGCCCAGGATCTGAATTTGCAACCCCTGGACTGCCAAAGCAGAGTGTGAAAACTCAACCACTATGCCACTGGGCCAACCCCAACTTTTTTTGAACAAATGTTCAAAAGTGAGGAAGCCTTGTATAGAAAAATCTATAAAATTTAGGTATATTTAAAAGTTAAAAGTAGCCTAATCAGTATTAAAGCCAGATTGATGTATGTTAGAATAGAAGAGTAGTATTTGAATTTTCTTTTATTTTTTAATTGATGTAGCACTAAAGAGAATATTTCATTTGCATTTTTTATTAGAAATATGAATTTTTATCCTAATGGGATATACAAGCGGTCCTATGGGGCTGGTGATAGTCTTGTCATTTCTAGATTTGTCAGGGCTGTCTGTGGCCAGAGTGGTTTTTTTTCTTTTTTTTTTTTTTTAAAGATTGGCACCTGGGCTAACAACTGTTGCCAATCTTTTTTTTTTTTTTCCTGCTTTATTTCCCAAACCCCCACCCCGGTACATAGTTGTATATCTTAGTTGCAGGTCCTTCTAGTTGTGGGATGTGGGATGCTGCCTCAATGTGGCCTGACGAGCAGTACCATGTCTGCGCCCAGGATCCCAACCCTCGGCCGCCGCAGCAGAGCATTTGAACTTAACCACTCGGCCACGGAGCCAGCCCGAGAGTGGCATTTTTTAAAAAAATTGGATCATGCTATTCTCCTGCTCAAAGTCCTTCTAGGACCTCCTGTCTCACTTGAAATGAAATCCAGAGTTCTTCACCCACCGTCAAGGCCATGGTGATGAGGCCTCAGACTCCCCTCAAATTTGCTCTTGCTCTGTGCCCCAGCTCACTGGCTGCTAACCAAACACCTCTCCTACTGTTCCCAGAACGAAAGCCACAGTTCTGCCTCAGGGCCTTTGTACTTCCGAGTGCCTTGGCCTTGATTTCTCTCCTCCCACTTACAGTGTGTGCTAGTTCATTCATGTCCTTCAAGTTTTTGTTCAAACCTTATTTATCTCTTGGGAGAAGCCTTTCCTGACCACCTCATCTAAAATAGTGTCCTTCATTATTTTGTATCCCCTCAATACCCTATATTTCCCACCATCACTGCCACCACCTGACATTTCATTATATATTTGTTTGTTTGTGGTCTTGACTCTCCACCATTAGAATGTGAGCTCTGTGAAAACACAGACTTTGTGTTCTTGTTCCATCACAAGAGCCCAAAGCCTGGACGAGGGTCTGGCACAGAGTAGATGCTCAAAAAATATATATTTCATATGATTACTTATTATTTATAATTAATAATTAGTATCTATAACTGTTTTAAATATGAGTTCAACACAGTTGCTACCATGGGGAAAAATATCAACCAATTCTGACTTTCTTAATCTCCAAATGAGTGTTTATCCTAGGATCTGTCTCTATTTCTTTTTATTATTGTATTTGTGTATCCAAATTTTGGTGGTATTATTAGATTCTGAGGAGATAATAAGATTATCAGATTCCTTCAGAGAATGATTTGTCCATCCTTTTTCAAAGCAGACAAGACTCTTGTTTTTAAAAATTTCCAGAAGGATACTGTTGGGATTTAAGATCATTAATTGCCATGTCTAACAACACTTTAATTTCTAACACCCAAGTAGTCAGTGTTACACGATAAGGCTTTGTCTTCTTTCTCTGGCTCAGCAAGGTTGCACCCAGCATGCCTTGAGATAGACATTAAGGTAGCCCCTGAAATCTTGAAAAGAGAGGTTGACAGGTTTATCACTTCCTTCCTCCCTTCCATCTTCCTTCCTTCCTTCCCGCTCTCCCCCTCTCCCTCCCTCTCTCGTCTTTCTTCTCTCTCTCTCTTTCTTTTGAACAGTGTTTCCTGGAGAAAAGAGAAAAATTACCTGTCTTAAAATAATTTCTACATGAATTTGTGGAGGTTCGAAAATGTTCTGCTCTTATATCATCACCTTGGACTTCAGGAGACGGAAATGTAGCAGCCTCCTAAAGGAAGGAGCGAACCTGTGCCTCTAACATCAGGTTCTAGTATCTCCACTTCTATCTGAGGAACAAATGGGATGAAGCATCATGGCCGCCTCGCAGGGCACTTCCCCAGATGTAGATGAGCCCTGATAGGTGCTTCATATAAATTATTATTAATATTCACCATCTGCAATTTGTGAGGCATTATCTCCACTGCAGCTGAGTAGAGTTAAGTAACTTGGCTAATATCACGTAACTAGGAAGCAGCCAAGCTGGAGATGATCGATTAGATTAGGAATCTAAAGTAGGAGCAGTCATTTGACATCACTTGTTTATAACTAACTTGCTGGTTCCATCTGCTTTCTTTCTAAGGCCAACTGCAAGCAAATGCTTATTGTGAAAATCCAGATATAGTATTAATTGGCAACAAGGCAGACCTGCCAGACCAGAGGGAAGTCAACGAACGGCAAGCCCGGGACCTGGCTGACAAATACGGGTAAGTCAGTGATAGGGAGATGTTATCTGACCTTGCACACTGCTGCTTAGTAATGGGATGGGGACATGAAGTCGATACCAGGAGAAAAACCCTTGTATCAATGTTTTAAATCAATTACTTAAGAAAAATAGCAGCTAACGTTTACTGAATACTTACTATGCGCTAACAATTGTTCCTAGATTTTAACTCATTTAACCCCTTATAACCATATATAGGAGACCTAAAATTATCCCAATTTATAGATGAGGAATTGAGACACAGAGAGATTAAGTAACTGATGGAAGGCCACATAAGTAGCAAGTGGCAGAGCTTGAATTCAACCCAGCAGTCTCAGATCAATACCCTCTACTGCCTCTCAGTTGATAGCTGTAAAACTCTGAGGAATAATACCTGATATTGATGTAATATTGAAATCTTTATCCTAACCAAGCTTAAGTGGCAGATTAAAATAAAATTAAAAACACCCCATGCGGGCCCGACCCCGTGGCGCAGCAGTTAAGTGGGAACGTTCTGCTTCGGTGGCCCAAGGTTCGCCAGTTTGGATCCCGAGTGCGGGCATTGCACCGCTTGGCACACCATCCTGTGGTAGGCATCCCATGTATAAAGTAGAGGATGATTGGCATGGATGTTAGCTCAGGGCCAGTCTTCCTCAGCAAAAGGAGGAGGTTTGGCAGCAGTTAGTTCAGGGCTAATCTTCCTCAAAAAAACAAAACAAAACAAATCAGAAAACACCGCATGCAATCATAAACTGATTTCCAAGGCAGACTTTGTCATTATTTTTTAAGTTTAAAGCAATTTCATCATATCTGCCAATTTTTTACTGAAGGATTTTCCCTGAGAGCTTTAAAAAGGAACATGTCTTCTTGAAACTTGATTCCAAATAAATATAGACTGTATTCGCATGGATATCCTATTCAGTGCATGCTTAATTTCTAAATCAGATTTCCAGATAATTGATTGGAGGGAAGTAATATTTTAATGGTAGCATTGATCCATAATTTACACATTTTTACCCTTGTTTTGGAAATAGTGATAATGCTTTGGCATCAAGTTCCTGAGTACCTTCTATATCAGTTTCTTTGCCCACAAAACTGGTTATGTTCCTATCAAAGAGCAGCCCACTGATATTTACTCACTGCGGAAAAACAAGGATGCTTTCCCACTTAGCCAGCAAAATCATGATTATTTCGCAATCTCTCAGCCAGCCATGCTTTTGCATGTGTGACTCATTTGTACATCTTGTATCTTGTCTAATTTCTTCCTCTCAAAAATGTTTGTCATCTCTTCTATGCTAGCATACCATATTTTGAAACAAGTGCAGCGACTGGCCAGAACGTGGAAAAAGCTGTGGAAACCCTTCTGGACTTGATAATGAAGCGAATGGAACAGTGTGTAGAGAAGACACAAGTCTCCGACACTGTCAATGGTGGAAACTCTGGAAAGCTAGATGGAGAAAAGCCTGCAGAGAAGAAATGTGCCTGCTAGACTCCATGCAGGAACTGGTCATCAAGAACCCCATCCAAATATTACTTCCCAAAACAGCAACCAACCATGAAATTGTTGAGTAGACCATGCATAATGGCATGTCTTTCTTTTTCTGCCAGAAAATCTATTTTAAGAAACCAGAATAGTCAACAGTGTTCAAAAGAATTGACCAGTTGTCCCTCAGGCCCCTCCAAACAAGATCACAGATCTCCTAATGTGATTGTACCATCATGGATGCTCAATCTGCTTTGCTTATAAAGAAATGAGTATCTAAGAGAGCACACAAAAAGAAGTATCAGTGAGTTTTAAATTGGAACAAAAATTTATGTTGTCACATTGGGGAACAGGATAGGCTACTAAAGGGAAAATATGGAAATACGATTTTTTTAAAAGATTGGATTTCCTTCTTATGTAGAATCTGATTCATACTTTTAAATCTGCATTGGGGGAAACACGTTAACTAAAAATGGATACACAATAAAGAATTCTAAGTGGTTCATTAAGAATGACATTACTCTGTACCCCCAATGGCTGTTCTAGAATGACTAAATTACTGATAAGGTTATGAGAGAATGGATGTCAGACTTCTATGAAAATGTAGGAGATCGTGTAATAATGCCATTTTTATATTCTTGATAAATGGCAGATAGACAAGAATAAGACTGTGAATGACAAAGTACAAGAGAGATGCCCTGGGAGAAAAATGAAAATATGGGAACGTGGCATTTGGACAACTGAAATTAAATGTATCTGTTAGAGATGTCTGAAAGAGTTACTTAGCCAAATTTCACTCAAGCCAATTAGAAGTTGACATCAGCTGGGGCTAAGAGTCTCCAGAGGTTTCCATTTCAAACAAAATTTTAGAAATTGGTGCAGTGTTCAGCTTTGCATTTCATTTCTTTTTTAGCAAATGGTGATAGTCACATGGAGAAACTAAAGATTGCTGTTTATTAAATCTCTCTTTAAAAATTCAGTCAAGAAAAACTAGCCTTAATTTTTTTTTAGGGAAAATAGGCTGGTGATATGACACAAAAAGTGACTATTAATTTTGAATTTCTTTTTAATTTACAAAAGCACTGGAAACTCTAAATCACATTTCTCCCCTCTAACCCACACTCACCCCTGGTTTTGAATCAATTGTGAAAATACAGATATTGTCACTTTGTAGATCAATAACTTCAGAATAATGATGGATCAATTTTATGGTCACTCTGAATTTTCATGTCATTAGTCACATAAAAATTGGTGATACCTCATGCCATATTACAATATATTTAACATTTGTTTATCTTTTGCCTAAGGCAAAAATACCCAGGGTTGAGCTATATTTGGGGTTGGCAGAGATCAAACTGTATCTTATCTCACCAAAAACTTTGTGGATCGCTTTACTGCTTCACCTAAAGCTGCCTTTTTTTCCTAAAAATGATCACAAACATATTTTCCATTGGTCTATTCTTACTATTGTGTTTAAACTAACATTGCATTAGTTTTTTATCTTAGTTTCTGCTAAACATAAGCCACTCCTATCAAACTATTATTTAACTATTTCAGTCAATTTTATCAGTAACAAAGCCACCATACTTCAAGTTTTCTCTTTTTGTTATGAGTATATGATTTTTCTACATGATGGTTCCTCTTCATTTGAAAATTTGCCAATTAAACTTCACTTTTCTGTACTCTCTGCATATTTTTTTTGTTCAGTTACCGACATTGGAAACCCTAAATCCCAGGCCCCTATAGCCTCTCCCCACCAACCTCCATCTGATATTGAATCAGTTTCAAGAACACAGATCCAAGAGATTGTCTATTTATAATGTTCTGAGGATGGACTAGACCCAGAAATGTGCCACGAATCAAGGCAATTTGGAAGCTTTGATGCAATTAGCCCCTGTGAAATTCTCTGTGTTAACTGCTCAGTTCCTTGATCTCTGCAGCACGATGCCAGCTTCTAAGATCAATCACAGTCGGGTATTCCCTCCGTTGGTGTTCTTCTTTCTGATGCTCTTCATGACCTCAGTGCCTGTGCTGTGGGGATAGAAAGCTATTAGCTAACGTCAAGGATGTTTCTTCTGGAAGAAAATTGAGCAAAAACAATATAACCATCACTGTGGCAAAATTTGGTGAACTTTTGTGGTCATTATATCAATTTTTTCTTTGAATTCAAATTGGGTGTCCCCTGCATTTCTTAATGGGGAATGGCTAGCCTTTATAAAATCCTAAAGGTATTCTATTTTGGATATGTCTTTTTGTTCTATTAATTTTCCAGTTAGATGATTGATTTACTTATGCCAAGATTCTGTCGTTGTCAGTCATTTGAGAAGCATTTATTTAGGATCTATTTAAAGATCATTATTTGATAGCTGTAGCATGAAGCAGATGGTGATGATGCCCATAATTATAGAACTATGTCTATAAAACTAACAATTATTGAGTAATAATCCCAAGAGGAATGAAATTTAAAACAGATAAGAAGATTACTTTAAAATTGTATTCTACTTGTAAATAAATTCTTGATCTAAAAAAATATTTTCTTTGTCAAGTTTACCATCTGACGCCAAATTCTATGTAACCAGTACTAGAAATTCCTTCTTTCCTTGTTTCAGAATTAATTGTTCCATATAATTCATTTTACAATTTCAAATTGATTTGGGGCCATGAAGTATGCAGAATACTTTAAAGAATTGCATACCCCCTTCAAATCACAACAGCATGTATTTTTAGCCAAGATGTGTCCTGTTATTTATTCTCTCTCAAATGCTTTAGTAAATCATATTGTATTTTGGAGAAATATTTAAAACGTACTTGAAATTCTTTTCTCGTGTAGAAACCATTTCTGGGGTGTTTGCACTGGTTTGATGTTTACATTGGTCTAACACAGTGCCTCGGATAAGTCCATGACCAAATTGGTCTCCAGCCACAAAGCTTATTTCCAATAATATCATATTATAGGAGGGCCTCACAGAGACACTAAGGTCACTGAGGGTATTCTGATGTCTTCAGCAAAGGGAACAAGGATGTTACTGGGAATCTGGAGGTGATTGCCACAATCTCCTGGTCTCCCAGCTCACTTCTCAGGTAGTGGGCGTTACTTGAGACTCTTAACTGTGATTAGGTACAAAGTTACCTTTTAATATAAAAGAGGAAAAGTCCTTTTGAGAAATGTACCAGAAATACTTGAGAGAACACGCTGGTCTTGGTATGACGAGGGTAACAAGTCATGAATTGGCAGAGAAATGCTAAATGCTAAGAATTGAGCCTGTGGGTCCCTACATAAGAGTTTTAAAATTCTTGCAAGTCACCCCTCTAGGCAATTTCCTATCATTTCCATATTATCAGCCATCACACTGCAAAAAATTCAAGACCAGCATTTTCTAAAGTAAATATTTTATCTGTTATTTTTAACCAGACAGGCCACTCTATGTATCAGTGGGTGTCTTTGTTATGTTTCTAGTATGTTATTCTCTGCCAACCTGTACAGGTAGGATGAACTGGGCAATAGTTTTAATCAGCCTTTCTTGTCTCCTTTATAAGAGAAAGAAGCTTGGCCATGGCGAAGGACATAACTACATTAAAAAAAATTTAATAACAGTCAAAATATTCTCCAAACTGTAAATTTTGCTCACTAGGAATCAATACATTTGATGGAGCTCATATGTATTCTCACCAATGGAGTGAGTGCAGTGGTTAGAAAGAGAAGCAGTATATGCAATAGACAGAGTGTGCATAGTACATAACCTGGAACCTGTGTCCATGGAACAAGACTGTTCACTGTTGTGTATCTCTGTCCTTGTGAAAAAAGGGTACATACACTTTCCTCATTGTGTATCACACTAAGACTTTGAGGGAAAATCCTCATCCGTAATGAGCTTTGGAGTTATACTCTAAAATTCGATCTGTGAAGAGGTAATATTGAGGTTCCTGGCTTCCGAAGATACTTAATAACTCTTTGAAAGGAGGCCCTGAGAGCTGAGGTTAGCCAAAGCGATAGAAAAGTTGTCTTTCACCTTCTACTATCCAGCGTTAAAGCATTAAAAGAAGTCTAATATATTTGGATATTTTAGGGAAAGCTTTATCATTTTTAAAAATGCCAAGATGCTGTCTATATTTGAAAAGGTTGTCTAAGAATTCACCAAAAGCTATATTTTCTTCTTGACTTTTGACCAAGACGATATAAACTTAATTCTGGGAAGTGCGGAGCTCTTAAACGTGGAAAGTACATATAGAATAGTATCTGAGGTGAGTGTTAATGTTTTATAAATCCATAAAGATACTTATCCCATAAAGTAGAACTGATAAAAGTCATTGTTAGATATGTAGGGAATTTTATAAACTTCTTGCCTTAGAATTCTTGGGTGGAGACCCAACCACAATGACATTGTTGAACAAGAACTAGAGCTATTACAAGTTATCTAAATAGAGTTCTTCAATACGGCAGAACGTGGATACGGCCATACTTAAAAGGTTGATTTTTAGGTAATTAAAAAAAAAAAAAGACTTAGCAAAAGAGTTTTTGAAACTAGATCTCTGGCAAATATTTATTCATCATTTTTACCTACCAAGTAGAGGTTTACGCCCTTAGAACTAAGCTAATAAAAATATTTAAACACCAAATATTTTATTATTGGTATCAAAATTTGGGAAACTTAGAAACATTTTGTTTATGCTGTCTGAATCTAATTTTCTCACAAATTGCACTTTGATTTTTCAAGGAGTGACGTCACCAAGATGCTTCTCTGTGGAGCTCTTTTTACCAAGTCTGTGGTTGAGATATTTTCTAACTTCATATACAGAGAGAACAAAAACAAACAAAAATGTTAGTACCAAAATAGTGGAATTATTTAAAAGGGTGTCATCTTTTATGAAGAAAAAATATACAAAAGCACCATCTTTGGATTGAGTCGTTTAAATTTGTTTCCCAGTTCTTTTCATCGCCAACAGATCGTGGAAGTCATGGCTAATATCCTTCCACTGACTTAGTCTTTAAGGATCATTAGCAAATTCTGTAGGAGCCGGCAAGTCTGTCCTTAACCTAATGGATTCTTTATTTAACCAGCAGCTGTTGTCCTTATGTCTATTCCCACGTCAAAATAGTGTCTGTCCCTAGCAAATAGGCTTATCCTTACTCTTCTATTCTCCAGGTTACTTTTTGAAATGCTCTTTGAGAGGAAGCTTAGTATTGTAGAAAGGAGAGTGGCTAAAGAAGAATTTGGGCACCATGGATATATCATTAAATATCTTAGTGGCTTCTCCTCATATGCGGCTTATAAACACTGTGTGCCTCACAAAGGTCATGTCAGGCTCAAAAGAGAACATATATAAGAAACTGGTTTGTAAATTATGTTCCATTTCATGAACAGACACTATTATCACAAGCTAAAAGTAATTTTAAAAATCATTCGTAATTTAAACCACTTGTGAAAGGAAGTGTCATAGCAGGGACAAAACACTAATTTTAGTAGAGGTATTTGGAAGCTATAAATGAGTAGTCAACTTGAGGTCATTGTGTTTGATTGAAAATGTTTAATATATCTCAAGTTATTGAAAAAATATGAGTTTGGTTTCATTTTGGATGTCTTCTTGTATTTCGTTCAAAGAGTCCTATTACATTCTAGATAGTATATTAAAACTTGGTCGAAATCCTCCTTGTACAAATAGGGCTTTTGTATCCATAGCCTTGTAAAAGACACTGAGTGCATCTGAAATTATTTAAGAAAAGTAAGTTGTCCTGCTTAATGTCTTAAAAGTAGACAATGTTCTGACATAACCCTGGAGTGCTTCACTGCTCCCAGCAGTCTACCTTTAAGTGATATTATCCTCATTTTTAGGCTAAGCACGTTTATTGTTTTGTCTGTCCTTTACACAGATCTCTGTTTTGTCTAGTGCTATGAATGTAAATTAAAAATCTTAAACATGGAGTTTTTATTCTCTGTGCCCCTGAATAGACTGTGGTGCCTGACAAACACCGTTAGGTCATTATTTTCTTGTACCAAAGTTCTAGTGACTTCAGAAATCATAGCATCCAATGATTTTGTGGTATCTGGGTTTGAATACTATGGTTGAGAACTTATTCAGTGATTGTTCCTGTACACTTTTCAAATAAAAATGCATTTTTATCAATTATTTTGTGTCCTCAGAGAAACTTTATTTCTATGCAAAGTTGAATGCATGGTGGATGGGGAACATTAAATCAGTATCAGCATGGAACTTGTATCACATTAAAAATGGCACCCATTAGGAACTAGGCAGTAAGAGGACGTTTGGATTTAGCCAAGTGATTTTTACCCATCTTTCTAAGCTTTCTCATTTATTATTTGTTTAAAGACTGGGCTTTGCAAGAAAAATTTTCTAACAATTTTGAATTACACATTTAGAAAATTAACAATTAACAAATGTTGAAGTAGTCTATGGTACAAAAATGCCTCAACATATTATAACCTATTTCATCCTCACAATGAAATGCTGAGGCAGGTGGTGACATCTACTTTAGTCACAGACTGGTGAAAGGACCCATGGTCAAGGCCAATTCAAGACCACAATCATACAGCTTCCTTTTAAATGCTCATTTGCAAAGGCTGCCTTGTTCCCGGAGTTGTTTTCCCTCCATATGTTACTTCGGCTTTGCCAAGATAATGATGAGTTTTTAATCTAAAGATAAACAATTCTCCCACTGCAAGCAAATAAAGCCGTGGCATCGTTCTCTCAACCGTACTCCCCGGTAGCAGTAATGTTGTTTCACTCAGACAGAATCTTTTCCCCTTTGGGTTCGTCTGAAATAATTCAGGATAAGTCATTAGGGACTTGCTTTTCCTATGAAAAATCCTCTCTCATAGGATTTTTAAATAGTCATAGCATGCCCCATACTGAGAAAAACCTAAGACCGTCTTGACATTCACTGTCTGTAATGCCCGGGTTTCTCATTTTAAAACTGTGTGTAAGGTATTTGTATTCTTTATAGTTCTCTCTACCAAGGAAAATTTCGTGTTTAGTATGGATTGCTACTTGTGGGCAAAGAACGTCTACAATAAGAGTGTGAACATTTCTCTTAGAAATTCATTTAGGTGACTTGCATTATGGTTTAGGAAGCGAGCACACTAATTACAACTGGACTAAGGCTATATTATAGGTACTAGAAATGTTTTGCGATAATAATGAGATTTTCCAAATTATCATAGCTTTGGACCATGGTTGTAGGTCCCTGAGAGAAAGACTCTTCTTTACCAAAAGGTTAAAAAAAAAAAAAAAAAGAAAGCAGCAGCAAGGTTGACAACAGAAGACTTTGATCCATTTGACTGATTCCCCAGAGAAGTTCACCTCATGAGCTCATTCACTCTCAGGGAAAGAATGAACCAGAAGGAGCAATTTGGAGTCCTGCTACTTAACATATTGGATTATGGTTACCTATTACCTAGCTTCACGGGCCTCTTCTCTTCCCCTGACTTCCAAGAGCAGTTTCTTATGAGGGTCAAGACAGGACCAACTGAACCTTTTAAGGGCAGTTTTCCCTTCAAGGCCCCTCCCAGAGAACGTGGGCTTTCTCAGTCTGCTAGGGAAACAGAGACAAAGGAGACTGAGATACAGACTCCTAAAAATCATTAGCTTACCACAGCTCCGAATTCAAAGAAGAACTGCAAGGATAGCTTATTAATCAAATAAAAGGAATGATGTATCTGAAGGAAACGTGAAAGAATATGTTGCATGGAAAATGCTTTAGACGACATTGGGACTTACTTGTCACCTACCATTCCAGCGGCACTGATGTCCTGGCTGTTGTGGGACACACCTGGTGGGCTGATTCTGTGGGGCCTCTGCACCTGTGCTTGCCTCTGCCTGGATCCCCTCCTCCACCAAATAACACCACTTCCTTCCCCTCACTTCCCTAGCCGCCGCCTTCTGTTTTCTTCCTCTAAATGTTATAATCAAAGTTATTTAAAACTACTCTCCTATTTAAATTAGCAATCCATAGTTACTGTATTTTAAATGATCACCCAATTTAAAATTGTAACCATGATCTTTCACTCCTGGTGACTCCCTATGTGTGTGTTCTGCTTTATTTTGATTCACAACCCATGGGTGGGACATCTCTGACTTCATTATGTGCTCCTTGTCACTAGAATGTATTTCTAGGAAGGTAGGGATTTTCCTTTTCCTTTCTTCCATTGTGCACGCACACCCTCCCCTACTGCTGTAACCCTGGCATCCAGAACAATCCTTGGCAAATAGGGGGCACTCAACTAATATTTGTTGAGAGAAGAAATGAATGAATCCTGTGTGAAAAACTGATTAGGTGGACTATAGAATAACATAGCGTTAACATTTTTTTAACTACTTTATTGAAGTAAGTATTTGAATTGTCTAATTTATTGATTTTTGCCATGGAATGTATCTGTGAAAACATCACCATTATCAACACACTGGACACCTCTATTACCTCCTGATGTTTCTCTGTTCCCCTTTGCAATCTCTCCCTCCCGCTACTCCTGTGCCCAGGTAAATACGGATTTGCTCTCTGTCACTATGGAATTAGATAGTGTTTCTTTTCCTTCCTCTGACTTCTTTCACTAAGTATAACGATTTCAGATTTATCTGTTGTTGCGTATATTTGTTTGTTCTCTGTTCCTTTTAATTATTGAGTTATATTCCCATGTATGGATGTACCACACATTGTTTACCTATTTATCTGTTAATGGACATTTGTTTTCAGATTTGGGCTATTACAAATAAAGGTGCTACGAAAATTCATGTATGAATCTTTCTGTGAATAGAAGCAGTTGTTTCTCTCAGGTAAAAATTGAAGATTGGAATGACTAGGGCATATGGCGATGTATATTTAACTTTTTAAGAAATAGCCCGTTTTCCAAAGTGGTTGTACCATTTTTGCATTCCAATCTGTAGTATATGCTAAGTTCGGTTGCTCCATATCCTCCATACGGCCAGCGTTTTTAATTTTTGTTGTTTTAATGGTATTTCTTAGTGGCTTTAATTTGCATTTCCCTGATAACAGATGTATTAAGCATCATTTGATGTGTATTTGTAATTTGTACATCTTGCTTTGTGAAGTGATTCTGCAAACATTTTTGCCCATTTTTTTCATTGGATTGTTTGTCTTCTTATTATATTTAAAAAGCTCTTTGGGTATTCTGGATAAAAATCCTATTGTGAATATTTTCTCCCATTCAGTAGCTTTCTTTTTTATGTGTTTAGTGATGTCTTTCAAAGAGCAAAAGATTTGAATTTTAATGAAGTCCAATTTATCAATTTTTTTCTTTTATGGTTTGTGCTCTTTGTGTAATATTTAAGAATCTTGCCTACCTTAATTGCAAAGATAATCTACTATGTTTTCTCCTAGAAATCTTATAGTTTTAGCTTTACATTTAGGTACATTGTCCCTTTCAGGTTAATTATTATATATCATGTGAGGTAAGAATTGATGCTATTTTTTCTCATACATATACCTCTAGTATTTCCAGCACCAGTTAGAAGACTCTCTCCTCCACTGGAGCATTGACACCTTTGTCAAATATCAACCACATATATGGGTGTATTTATGGATTCTCCTTCCATCCATTGATATATCTGCCTGTCTTTTCACCAATACCAAACTGCTAATATATTAATTTTGTATTTTAACCTGGTAATCTGTGACCTTAACTTGTTAGTTCTAGTAGTTATTTTGTAGATTCATTAATGTTTTCTACATCAACCATTCTATGAACTACAAGAAATGGACAGTCTTACTTTTCCTTTTCAATCTGTACGCCTTTTCTTTCTTTTTCTTTTTCTTCTCATATTCCAGTGGCTAAAACCTGCAGCAAAATGTTTAAGAAAAGTGATGAAAGCAAGCATCTTTGCCTTGTTCCCAATATTAGCAGGGAAAACATCAGTCTTTCATCATTAGTTATATAGACTGAAGGTTTTTCATAAATGTTTTTCACCAGAATGAGGATGTTTCTTACTATTCCTAGTTGGCTAAGTTTTTATCACAAATGGGTGCTGAATTTTTTCAAATACTTTTCTTCATTTATTAAAATCATAATTTTTATTATGTGTATATGGTTAATTACATTGATTAATTTTCAAATGATAAACTAACCTTGCAGGCCTAGGATAAATGCCAATTTTCTGTAACTCCACTACAATTTTAAATGCTTATACATGTATACTTTAACAATAAAAAAGTGATTAAATATCATTATTTAAATATTGATTGCATCCTTAAAATTCCCCAACAAAAAATAAGAGAAGAAAGGAAGGAAGGGAATTATAATTATGATACTAGCTGAGGGAATTTGTCACTCTTGATGGATTGGGTCCCTACTTCAATATTGATGAGGATTCTATAATTATTTGCAGGTCAGAGGAGAGGTAAAGATTTTCAAAGTGCAGAAATATGAAAATTTGAGAAATGTGTGAGTTCTTAATTTTATAATGCTACTATTTTTTCCGGTTTAGAATACAAACATAATAGATTACTTGTGCTGTTAATTTGGATCCAGGGAAAAATAGCAGAAAAATTCAGGAAGCTATCTAAATGTCTGTTCACTGACAATAACAATCCATTTATTACGGATTATATTGTCATGAACAATCAAATAAACACAACTTAATTCATTTAAGTATAATAATGTTTTTTAGGAAGATTAGCCCTGAGTAACATCCACCACCAATCCTCTTTTTGCTGAGGAAGATTGGCCCTGAGCTAACATCCATGCCCGTCTTCCTCTATTTTATATGTGGGACATCTGCCACAGCATGGCCTGATAAGCAGTGTGTATGTCCATGCCCAGGATCCAAACCAGAGAACCCCGGGCCACCGAAGCAGAGCACAGGAACTCAACAACTACACCATCAGGCCGGCCCCTATGTACAATAATTTTAATGTAAAAAGAAATAAAAACAAAAAAATTTACAAAATATGACAACAATTTTCTTTATTGTAAGGCATATTATAAGCAAATTATTCAAAGGATATGCTACATGAATTGTTTAAACATTGCTTGATGATAATTTGTAACAATACATGTAATCAAAGTGAAACTAAGTTTCATTTCCCACTTCCATGTATTCACTTCAAGGCCCACCTCAGACCTCCTTATCCAATATATTGATTAGGATAATTATAAGTACAATTATTTAGGCTACAACAGAACTAGTGTTTCTTTTCCTGTATGTCTTGTATGGTACAATTTTTAGACTAATAAATTTCATTCTCCATTGTAGTCATTTGTTTCATCACTCAGAAATGTTTAAAAAACATTTCAAATGATAAAAGCCGACATGATAAGGAAATAGAAAATAATCCATATATGACAAACAAATGATGCTGGTGCTACTAAAAAGATACGTTTGTATTTGAAGGGTTCAGATCTTTCTAGGCTTCTGAAACTGCTTATTCTTATTCTCAGGAGATACAAAGACCGCTCCAAAGTGAACCTGGGGACCAGATGAGCAGATCCTATCTGTATTACATCCAACTCCACTTACACGTTCAAAAATGAGGATAGTGAAACCAAAATAAAATCCAAGAGTGTCTTTCTATTTTTGACTTCAGAATACATGGAAATCATCTTGGTTGTTAGCTCAGTTGGATGGATCCATCCCCAAATCTCATGTTTATCACAATCCAGCACGATAATTGAGGTCTAAGAGGAACCAAAGTGATCTCCCAGTGAAAGCTGAATTCTCCTGCCACACTGCAAATGCTGGAAGCAGAATTCAGGGGCCCAATCTCCCTACAAATGTGCCTGAAAATGTATGACCAAAATATCTTCAATGTGGTACAAAGTCATAAACAATAAATATAAAGGAAGCAGATTTTTAGCAGGTAGGTTTTTCTGAACTAAATTCTCAGGACAGTCGTGCAACAGGTGAAAGGCCAACTCCTCTCAGCAAAATATTTACTTTATTAGTAAGGGCTGCTTCTGACTGTCATCCATAGGATAATGCAGAGAGCCCACAAGGATGCTGTGTTTGTTAAAGAAGCAAAAGGAGGGGCATGTCTATAGCTGGGAGATAGCTCAGACCACCGAGTGAGCAGGTAGAAGGAATACTGACAGCCAAATAGGTTCAAATCTTTGTTCCAGAGTTGGCAGTAGTGCAAATTACTTAACCACTCACTGTATCCTCCGCTGGAAAATGGGGATAATCATGTGGCCTGCCTCTGACAGCTGTCAGGAGGATTTAAGGCACTAAGACAGGTAAGTATTCCTGGCATAGGGAAACTGTGCCCTAGATGTTATTAGACTACATCTTTAAAAAAACCAGCAAGCAATAAAAACATGAAGCAAGAAACTCATACATATGCTTATACAACATCTCAAGGATTACAGGACTTTGATGAATTTATAAATACGACATTACTTCCTCTCGTGTGTACATGCCTTTAAATATTTCATAGATAATACTGATATTTCACATTCCATTTGAAAGGCTTGAAGCATCTTTCCTGAAAAAATGTTTAGAGTTATACATCAGAGAGGATGATCAAAAGGCTTAAAAGTTATTCACTCTTTCGGGTGACTAAGGTCTCCCATTATTCCTCTAGTTGAAGAGCGTTCTGCTTTCCCGAGTGTCGGCAGTTTGCATTTCTACAGCTAGAGTTTGGTTTTAGCCATAGCAATCACAAACTGTACCTGTAATGAACGCAAGTATCAAACCTTAAGCACACTTTCCCAAAAGCACTAGATACATCATTCCAATCCATGAATTCAGAGTCTTCCTGGCTGCAGACAGCAGCCACTGTTCCTTTGAACCCATAATAAATACATTTTTATGGAGGTATGAGCTACCAGCATTGTGTTCTATCCTTCCCCCTAAATATCATGCTGAGATAATATGATGAATATTGGAAACAAAATTAGTCACAAAGTCAGAATCACAAAGTGCCTTCCTTTGTGCTTACATATGGGTTGCCTCTAGCAACTAATTTTCAATCCCAGCTGAAGAACAGGGGCTCCCTAAGGTGTGGGTGAGGCAGCCATGATTCTCAACTTTGGAGGGTCTTGTGGTTTGGGGAATTAGCTAAAAAGAACTTACTCCTCCTGTCCATAATTCAGTAAAGAATAACTCTCCCACTCACCATGGGCCAGGAGATGAGCCTATATCATGATAAGATATTTCTTATTATCCAAAAGCCAACTTCAAAATACATCATTTATTCATACACATATTCATTCTTCTTCCTATTTATAGACATAAAAACCGCCATCAAAAGGTCAAAGTTGACAACCTTAAACCACTCCCTTCAGCAAAAAAGATTCGGAAAATTTTTTTAAGTTTAAAGCAAAATCCATCTTCCCTCATGGGAAAGAACCTGGTCGATTCACCCAGTTCATAAGTTTTGAAGAGAGTTCCTTCTCTTGAATATATATTTGTTTGATTTCCTGGAATGTTATCTTCTTGCAGGGCTATTGATGTATAACAAATTCCATTAGATACTGCCATTGAGCCCTTTAACATGCAAGTTTAGACTGTGTTTCAAAGAACAAATGAGACCCACACAGTGATCTTTCTCATTCAGATCTTCACCCAGCCAGCTCATTTCCGTAGCCTAACCAACATCAGATAGGGCGTAGTGTCTTCAGTCTTCAATTCACTGTAGAAAAGACCACACAATTATCAAAATTGAGCACATTAAACTTTCGTGATATAATTGCTGTATCTTCATGATTACCATCTCCACTGCCACTCTACTACCAAGTCTGAACCAACCGCTTTAATCTAAGGGTGGCGAATCGATGGATTCTGACTAATTGTCCATGAGACACAGTAGAATCGAGTTGTGGAAGCATTAAACTTACATAAATTCAGCTAATTATAACAGGACAAGAGTGAGGAAGAGTGAGGGGAAGTGAGAGAGAGTTAGAGCCTGTGTCTGCCATGCCACTCAGTGAAGATATGCACCGGAGTGACGTGGAAATGGGAAACACAAATCAACTGTTCCCTCAGGACGTCTTAGTTCTGTGGGTTTCTCATAGCCTGAACTTCTCTCCTCACTGTGTGATTCTAGTTCTAAAAAAAATACACATATATACATACACACACACACACACACACACACACATCAATATATGTGTCTTTTGTTGGTGTCTAACAACGTGACCCCTAAATCTCCAGCAACCACTTCTTCTGGTGTTCAATTCCAGAAACACCTATATGTTCTAAAGCTCAAGGAAAAAATCTTGTTTTCTGTACTTACCGAGAGACGGCATAGAACTATATTTTATCGGTGATTTAAGAGATTTGCCTAGATCAATTTTTAAATGCATGATTTTCTTTTTTGTCTTAAAGCTACTTTTATACTCCAATCCCTCCCTAGAGTTATAATTCCATTGTATGTTGGTGAATATAGTAGTAACTGCTTACATTCTCAAAGCAGCCAGCTGGCCACATTTCATTTTGCAAACATGAGACCTACCACTCTATCATTAATCCTGGAATTTCTATCAAAAATCATGAAACAAAGGGCATATTCAGTCCAGTTTCCCTATTTCAATTAGGAAATCTTCCCATTTGACCTTTCACAAGTCATAGGGAGAAAAAAACAACCTTTAAAACTAAGAGACCCTTAACAATTAATTAACTGCAGCTGAAGGCCATAGAAGTCATTCTCCCCAACACATCCCCTCTGTACCAGCCAGAGTCTCAGCTTTCAATACTAGAGTAGTTACAATATGGAGACAACCAGGTGCTCCCTCCTCCACTCCACACTGGCTCTGTTCCCTCCAGGGGCAAAATAGCTGCGCTTAGTCATGATGTCTCACTACCCCAGGAGGACCGGTATCTGGTGAGGGAGCAAAACATCAACCATCCACCCTTCCCTTGGAAAGTCATGCTTGCCCGTATAGTCTAAATTCTTCATCTCTCCCTCCACTGAAGTGACCACTTCTCTCACGGCTTCTTAAATGTGGGCATTCCACTTCCTTCTTTAATACTTCTAGGACTTAACTTCTTTTCTTCATTAGACGTTGCAAGGCTAGTGGCCAAAAAGTTGATAACTTAGCATCTGGAGGCCCAAAGATTTTAGAAAACTTCATTCATAATGGTTTCGTCTCCAGTCTCTAATTACGTATATCATTAGCAAAGTGAAGCACTGTTGATGAGAGCTATCAAGAGGGAGAGGAATCTGCCTGAATTCCTAGACTGATGCGATCACAGCGGGCCTGATTCTCCACCTCAGGCACTGTGCTGAAGACAGTGTCAGAAAACGGGCTTCTGCCCTGGAGGGACGAGACTGGGAAATCCAAAAGCTGTGACAACAGGAAGTTTTTAATCACTTTTTAAATGATTCATGTAATTACAGACTGTTTTCTTTTAAGTGATAATTTCAGAGCATTATGGAAATGAAATTTGAGCCCAGAAGTCTTTTGGGTTTTTTTTTTTTAACAACTTGTCACTTCAGATTCTGTCAACATTAGAAAGTGTCTTTGATGGTTTCAACTATCACTTCGATTGCTTTAGTGGGTCATTATTGCTTGATTCAGTCATTATTAGGTAGTTCTTGCAGACACTTGTCCTTAATAATGCAGGAAATAACATGAAATACATGGAACTATTCCTTCCTTCTTGCATTTATAATCTACATGAGCAGAAAAACAGACATGGACATTTAAGTAAAGACAAACAATTTATGATTAAACTGCTCATCAATGGCACAGAAAATATGAGTAACACAGGGACAAGGACAATAGAGAAGATGATCTGTACTGTTTGGAGAAAGTGTTGAAGCCAAGATTGGGCTTGTTTTATGGCAAAGAAGAGGAAAAACAGATACTTAAATTTATCCATTTATTTTTTCAGTAAGTATATGTTAGGCTTTGAGGATCCAGTGGTGAACAACACTAACATAGTTCTTACTCTCAAAGGACTGGGCAACAGACAACGAACAAATGATCACATAGTAGTAAGAGATGGGAATCTTTCTCCAGTGGGATGAATGTCAACACTCATGAATATCCAACAGAGGTTGTCAAGGCAGACGGGGGTGGGAGAAGAAAGACCGTACCTTGTAGAGACAGCCTTAGATACTGTTGTCCTAGGAGTTTCAGACCAAAGTGCCACCTTGGTTTTCAGTTCTTTATTCTAAAGTTGAAAAAAAAAAATGTGCAGAGATCACATAGCTAGCACATTTATTAGTCTCATGCTTAATGCTTCTGATCAATCCACCACCTACATCAAACCTTGGCAGCATGCTTGTCATTCCAGTCACTCTATTAGAACACAGAATGTAGCCAGTTGGGAGTCACTAATATCTCTGAAATTACAAACACACCTTCAAAAACGCATAGTTTACCAAGGTATTAAAATATAGTATTCTGCTTTAGCCTCTGAAATTCAATAGCTGGACTAGCTCCGATCTTACAGTTTATTTTATATGGACAGATGCAAAGAACTTCATGAGATAATTTTATTAAAGCACCTTCTTAAAGACACCCACAATATTGATTATATGTTTGTCTGTCTTGTGTAATCTCTTGATTATAAGCTTCACAAAAACTAGCACATTTGTTCTTTACTATATGGTTCTTTAGCCTCCATTTTCTCATTGAAGCCTCAGTTTCTTCTTGGGGAGTAAGGTTTATTGCTATGCATATTAAAGAAATAAGGGTGGCAGAGCTCAAATTGCCTAGGGAACTCGCCTGTGATAACCCACAGGTAGTATATGCAGCATTGGCATACAAACCTGCAGGCTTCACGCAGGCATGGCGGACTCCCAATCTCATGCTCTTTTCCCTGCAAGACGTTATTTTTCTGTAACCAGAGGAATTAGCCCAACCTCCTTATATTACAAATAAGTAAAAGGTGTGCCCCAGAAGATACAGAGATCCAACGATTTCTGAAGGGATTCCAAGTAGGATGAATATGAAACAGAAGAAAGCAAACTGCCAGGAAATTAATCAACAATCTATCCCAACCATCCAGCCCCACATACATACACCCAGTTAGTCAGTCCCTGCCAAGTCTACAGCATCAAGCCGGGGCAGAGGGGATGTGAAGAAGCACAAGAAAGCAGAGTATCTTCTCTTTTAGTATAGAGGATGCACAGTATGGTGGAGGTGACAAAACAAACATGTGAACATTAAAAAATAAAAAAAAAAAGAAAAGCAATTCAAGAGATGTCATAAGGCAGGAGGTAATTAATTAATATATAAAAGGTATAAACAGAAATCAATGCAACTAGAATAATTTATGACATTTTCATACACAAGGAGGTTTAACCTGGACCTTGAAGATGAGGTGAAACGAGCTAGAAGGGAGAAAAAGACTAAGGCAACAGTTCTTAAAGTGAGATCCTGGATCAACAATATCAACATCACCTGGGAACTTATTAGAACTACGAATTCTCAATCCCCAATGGGACCTATTGAATCAGAAACCCAGGGTGGCCAGGTGATATATTTTAAGAAGCTCACAGGATGATTCTGATGTCTGCTCAAGTTTGAGAACCACCGGAGTGAATAGCAGTTTTCAGTGTTGGTTGTATATTGGAATTTCCTGGGGATACTTAAACTCTACTAATGCCTGAGTCCCACCTTCAGAGATCCTGCTTAATTTGGTCATGGACTGGGTTCAGGAGCTTTCAAGGCAATCCTAATGCACAGCTAAGATGAAGAACCACTGGAATAAGAAAAGCAGACAAAAGATGTGGATTTTGTCCCTTCTTATCCTTCAGCATCTATACTGAATAACTAAAAGATGGAGCAAAGATCTTCACACACAGTAATCATTTCACTGTGATATTTCAAGAGTTAAACAATTGGGGCCAGTCCAGTGGCAAAGTGGTCAAGTTTGTGTGCTCTGCTTCAGTGGCCTGGGGCTCACAGGTTTGGATCCCAGGAGTGGACCTACATATCACTCGTCAAGCCATGCTATGACAGCATCCCACATATAAAATAGAGGAAGATTGGCATAGATGTTAACCCAGGGCCAATCTTCCTCACCAATAAAAAAAAAAAAGAGTCAAACACTTAAGTCTCACCCAGGAAATATACTTCAGACTTGATAAGTTGATAATAAAGATGTTCCTCATATAATAGAGATAAATCTAACATATTCTCCGAACAAGTGTAGGCACATATCATAGGCCAAGTGTGTGGCTGAGAAAAACTCCTCTCCATACAGTACTTTACAAGCTATGAAGCAATTTGAAATGTAATATCATGATGACAATGAATATTGAAATAAAAATATTCTGTGGCTGCACAATTATGTAGAAGCTATTTTGATTTTTTCCAGAATAAACTCCTAGTTTCTCAAGTTGTTGAGTACCGAACAACATAAAAGCATAAGAGCTCGCATATCAGACTGTCTTTATTTTCATTTATTTCAACTTCCACGCTGATTTATTTCCTCTACTAGATTTAGGTATTTATTTCTGATTCACGGGCTTTCAGAGTTCTTCCTTTAACTAGAACAGCCATATCCGTGAGTTTTATTACATCGTTACTTTACAAAACTACAAATCACTGGCCAGAATATGTCTGCCATTTTTATGACCCCATCCAAGGATAGTTTATCGACACAGTTTTCTGAAAGAACCTAATTTCTGCATACTTAATCTTCAATCGACACACTCTTGGAATGAAATTTTAGGGATGATGGTGATTATATAAAGTAGAATAATCTTCAAAGTTTAGAAAATGGAGTAATTTCTGAAGATGGATTTCCATATGAGCAAGTCATTAGTGAAGGAGCTAGAAATGCATGAAATGTGAGAGGAATGTCAGAGCTCTAAATTAGGATGATGAAAGATATGCAAAAGTAGAAAGAAAAGTAAATAATTTTGGTAGAACTAAGCAGACATTTTCTGATGATATTTAAAAGAGGTTTAAAAACCTTAAAGATTTTTTTTAAAAAAGGATAAAGTTATATGAGTGAATTTTATCCCACTTGTGGAAGGAAAAAAAAAATCATGCTAGGATAGAAAGAATACCATAGAAGAAATGTATTTGTTTTCATGACTACAGAAAACTAGAAAATAGAAAACAATTTAATATAGTAACTGTGACAATGGCTAAAATAAACAAAGAATCATACACATTTAAACTTATAACTGTCCATTTCTACATATGTAGTATACACACATACACATATATATTTCACACACATGTATACACACATACACACTTGTTTGATCACACTGATAAGTAGATATTTTTTGGGAAAAGCAAGTGCTTCAAAGTCAATAAACCTCAAATACAGCAGAGTGATTTTGAACAAGTTTCTTAACTTCTCTGAACGTTTTTTTTGTTTTTTTGTGGGGTTTTTTTTTGGTGAGGAAGATTGTCCCTGAGCTAACATCTGTGCCAATCTTCCTCTATTTTGTATCTGTGATGCTGCCACAGGGTGGCTTGATAAGCAGTGTGTAGGTCCCTACCTAGGATCTGAACTTGCGAACCCCAGTTCGCCAAAGCAGAGTACACGAACTTAACCACTACACCACTCGGCCAGCCCCTGAATCTCAGTTTTATCATTTACAGAATGTAGGAAATAATAACTTTCTCCCAGAGGAGTGCTGAAGATTAAGCAAAATGAACTATGGAGCACGCCTAAGAAGAGACAAATGGTTTTAGTATGGATGACAAAACTATGCCGTTGGTATGGTTTAGAAAGTTGACGGGTTGTTCAAGTTCTAATGACCATTTTTCATAAATGGAATCAGTTCACACTGTTATTTAGTAAATCCCAAAATAGGTAGTGGTCTTAAGTTTGCAGTGCGAAATAGTATACACTCCTGCATATATCATCCCAGTTTGAGAGCTTCATTAGAAACCACTGAGGAGGGATGGACTGGAAGGAGAGACATGATAGCTCCAACACTCACTGAATTTCGGTACCTGGTCAAATATCACAGGCTCAGAGAGGCCCTTCCTGACTCCCAGCACTCCATGACTATCACATTGTCACATTCTAGTCTTCTCAGAGCACTTATCCCTCCCTAATTAAGTGCTTATTTATTTGTTTAAGTATTATTGTCTGTATCTTAAATTACAGCATAAGCTAGATGAGGTCAGAAAAGTCTGTTCTGTTCATTACTCTTATACCGAGCACTTACACATTTCCTGATACATCATAAACACAGAAAAGTATGTGCTGAATAAATAAATTAATGCAGCTTAGACTTTTTAATGCTGAAATGGGCACTGTAACATTCCCTGCAGGGAAGGAAAAGATTTCTCTATTGAAGATAATAAAGTTTGAGAACATAAAGACATTTGTTAGATACTGCTATAATTTGAAACCTTTTTTCATAAAAGAAAACATCAGAAAATAGTAGCTTGAATTAAACTACATACAAAGAATCTAAGACCGTACTGAGAGGTGCCTCAAAATCACTGCAGAGCCTGCAGCCCATGAGGACAGCACAAATTTGCTGCTTGCTCATATCACACCAATAGGATAGACAGCAAGTATTTGCTGAATTTCGAAATACAGAAACAGAGTACAATGGAAACAAATACATTGTTCTGGTCTAACTATTGGACCAAAAGGCCAACTGGATAATGTGTATTATCTGGGTTAAATTGCTAGTTTACTTAGGACAATAAAGCCTGTTTGGGGGATGATATAAATAAAGAGACACAACTAGGGAATATAATGAATTAGAAGCAATTAGCATGATTGATTCCATGACTCTCCGATGAGAGCTGGCACTTAATTAGGTATTACCAGAGCCCAGAACCATAATGAAGTGAAAGATAACACTCTCTCCAGTCAAAATGTGTTACAGATGCACAATAATTAAAGTAGCAGGGCGTTAGAGCCAAAAAGGGCACACACATCATTGGAACAGACTTCCAACATAAAAATTTAGTTTAGGATAAACAGGCATTTCAAATTCATGAAGAAAGGATGGGCTACTCAGTAAAGTGAGACAACTAAAAATTTAGATCCCTACCTCACACCAGACCTCCTGAATTACATACAGACAGATTTCCATTTAAATAAGATTCCCAGTCCATAAAGAGAATCTGAGCACACGTTTATCATCTCTCTCTTTTTAGATTTTACTGAAATAACAATAAAGGATTTTTAACTATTGAAATCTCTAATAATGAACAGAAAGAAAGAGGACTATTGGTAGATCAGAAATGTAAGGCCAGAAAGACCAAAAGTGAGTAAAAAGTTAACAGCTAGAGGAGAGGCAGCTGCTGCTGGGGCTGTGGCAGCTGAGGGAGGTGTTTGATCCAACAGAACCCGGTAAATCAGAGAGCACATATCAAAAACCTTAAAAATAAATATACTACTTGAGTTAGCAATTCCACTTCTAAAAGTTTATCTTAAGGAAGGAAGTAATTACACAAATGATCAGTGATGTTTGTACAAGTCTGTTGAATTCAGTGCTGTTTACAAAAGGAATATTGAAAAACAATCTAACGTCCAACAATAGGAAATGACTTAATTAAATGATTGTATATCAATCCAGCGGAAACTTTGGTGGCTATTTAAAAAGACAACGTAAATGTAATCTGATTGGTGAGCAAAGACCTTCTTGTTATATTGTTATACAGAGAAAAAGACTCCTTAGCACAGCCTGCAGGCCTTTTCTCTTCTCACCCATCTCCCTCCTACCTTTCCAACATCATCCATGCTATTCTACATAACCTTTTTAGATTAGAAGCGCTCACAATGGTCTCCTGTCGCTCTGCCTGACAGGCCCTCCCACTGAGTATTCCACTGGGCTCAGATTCAAATTCATTTTCTCAGAGAGGTTGTTCCCACTCACCAATCTAAATCAGCCACCTACCTTCCTCAATCCAGGTATCTTCCCTCAGAGCAGCTTGTTCTTTTACTGCAGAACACGTCCACGATATTGTCAGTTACACGTTCATTTATTTGTGTCTGTCTCCCTCTCTAGACAGTAAACTCCGGAAGGCAGGGCTCATGTCCATTGTGTTCAATATTGTTTCCTGAACTTAGTGCCTACACCATCGTAGCCACTCAGTAAGTACTTATAGAATTAAGTACGTGATTAATATTATGAACAAATAAATGAAATAAATAAAAGTTTAAAAAATACAATAAAAATAGGCATAGTACTATGCCATACATAGTCTGTATCTTTAATATATACACATAGATTCCCACAGAAACACAGATATACACAACTGTACTGAGGGATTGCCCTTGGATGGTATGTTTGCATAATTTTCAATTTATATTTACTTATCCTTTTTCCTAATTTGTATAGAACAAATGAACATATGTTAGTTATGTAAAAAAATAATATAAGAAAAAATATTTTATAGAGTAACATTTGCCAAAAGGCCATGAATTTTAATAAAGCTGTGAGGAAATGCTTTTAGGGACACTTCCTAGGAGGAAGAGGCTCTAATGTGACACGAGTCACATCATCGGAGGCTCCCTAACATAAACTGACCAGCCGTTACTGGGCACTTGCGTGGACACTAGTTTTGAGCCAGTTATCCCACAATCTCTGCATTTTCAGCTGTGCATATAATCTAAACAAGGTGAGAAGCTAAGGAAGGCCTGAAGCTTGACAAATTCACCCTCCAGAATAAAGAGAATAGTGGTCCTCTGGGAAGGTAGAAACGGCAAAACAGAGTGATGATGACAACATTTAAGATGTAAAAGTATTTACAACCTCTTTATGTTATTATGAGCTTTTCCTTCTGTGTGGGGAAAGCAGAAAGAACACGGTGGTAGAAGGGACAGTGGGCAGTGTGCTGCGAGCACGATCATGCCACTCCTCTGGTCTATCCTGCGGGAGAAAAGCTCCCAAAGAGGATGAGATTTCCAATGGAAGTCAGAGCATCTCCGTATTCCAGAGGACAGGACAACACGGACGACAAGCAGGAAGTCAAAACACTGGGGGATGAAGTAGAAAAGGTGACCATGTCCAGGCAGGCAGTGATGAGCCATTAGGCAGAGACAGAAGAGGCGGCACTGATCACGAGGTAGAGCTGAGGTGGGGGCCCCTGTGGCGTCCTTGGGCGCTCCAACCTCAGCGGGGCTTGGCTACACTTCCTGTGGGGCAGGGGCACCGCCAGCCTAGGACTGCAGCTGAGAGCCTAAGCAGGTCTTCCTAGTTAAGGGCGGAAGGAGTGGGCAGGAAGAAACACATCTTGTCGCAGTAAAGGGTAAAGTTGTATGCTAAGTTTCAAAACACTGAAAGATAAGAAAATTACAACAGGCTTCCTGAAGTGAGTGAGCCCTGAAGCAAAGCTTGGAAGCCATGATGAATATGGATGGAGGAAGAGGAGAAAAGGGGACATCTCAGGGTGGGAGAGGAACAGACTATCTGGTTAGCGCTGAATTCACACAAGAGTGGCCTTGACCAAGCTGCTAATTCGAGTCCATATCAAGAGACGTTATCATCTGTCTCCCCAATGTAGCAAGTACTCTGGAAAATTTGGATGAACTTTTAACATTTAATAATATTTAATATTAATATTGTAATAATATTATAAAATAATATTTAATACTTATTACTTTAATAATTATTAAAAGTACCTCCTCCTCAAAATTATAATTTCTTATGCATAGAAGATACAGACTCACAAAAAGACACATATATACACATAAGCTCACGCATGTACACTCACACATAGACACTCAGACACAGACACACGCACCCATTCACTTAGAGATACTCAAACTTAGTGTCACACTGGCACAACATCACACACAAGCACACACACACACAGGACACATTCATACACAGGCTCCCAGATACACTGAACACACACACACACGCACACTCCGCACTGAAATACACAACAGATTCCCTCCTTACCTGGGCTTCAAGTATGTTAACTTTTTCTTTCAGATTTTCAATTCTTTCATCTTGTTCCTTTAAATTATTTTTTAATTCTTCCATCTAAGAATTAGGAAACACAATTGGAGAAATCTTGTCAAACAACAGGGAATAGTTACTCAAGCCAGAAATTGTACAGGTTTCTGTGGTCAAACGATGTTCATCAAATAAAAATATTAAATCCCAAAGCATCAGCAGACTCAGCAGGCTTCAGAAAATAGCCGGGCAAATTGGCACCCGGGGACGAGAGCACGCAGATGGTGCTGTTAAACATTTTAATCTTTGGAAAACCTGTTTAAACCAAATTCAGCAGGAGTGCATCCTGTGAAAAGCAGCACTGGTCTTCCTCCTATGTCTCAGCCACACAGTGTTTTCATCCCGTAGGCTCAGAGGCCAGTGGATATGATGCAAAGCCATTGCCTGGCCTGGGGAAGCTCTCCGAGGCATAGATCTGGTCAACCAGTGGCACAATGAGGTGAACCCACTTTGCTTCAGAAGAAAAGCATCTGTCCAGAGGCTGGGTGGAACTGAGAAGGTGGGGTAAGGAAGTTCAGAACGGTGCAGGGAGGGAGGAAGCACATGGATTCGAAGGCCAACACCACCATCACCAGCTCTGTCACTGAACTACTGTGGGCCTCAGTTTTCTCATCTGTAAAATGAGAATGTGGGATGCCCCTAAATCCTTCCTGCCTCTCAAGCGCCACAGTTTAATCCCCTGGCCTTTGGTGAGGTCCTAGCCATGCAAGCACAAATGCTACATTTATGTCCGGAAGGTATTTGCGTTATTTGGAAGGACTCCTTTTGGAAACAATTATTAGGTAGTAAAAAAAGTGAACAAAGGTCTGATTTGAGGTCTAAAGCACATCCAAAAAACCAGATCAATACATATCCGGAAGTAACAAACTGTATGAGTATACCACCCACCATCCATCTGGCTGCCGCCACAATGACCTCTTCTCCCTCACCAGCCAGGATGCTCACAGAGAAGGGCCGAGCTACTCCCCTGTCCTAACACACCTCCGAAGTAAATTTACCATTTATGAGATCATTAAAATAGATCATTTCTTCCTTAGGTAAGGGCTGAATCTCCTAATCTACAAAATCTCTGAAAGAACAGAGTACATTACCTGGCTCAGAACACTTTAAAAAATCACTGAAACATCTAAAGAGCAGTTAAACACAATTTCCCAAATATCTTCATTGAGAACATTATAGGTGTTGGCATACAGACAACAGAGGGCACAGGAATCAGAGCCATGTTGCATGGGAATAAAAAGGAAATGTCAGTGGGGAGGAGAATTTCCCGCTTGTAAAATCCAGGCAAGCCACTTGTATTTGGGCTTCTCACCGTAAATACATCATCTACCAGAGAAACACACTTGATTAATCTGACCTCCTGGATGACGCTGCGCAGGTTCTGATGCTGGGCGTGAATCACAAACTGCAGATGAGAGATCTGCTCCTGGAGAAGGGAAATCTCCATCTGAAGATCCTGGCAACTAGAAACGCAAAGGCAAAAAGAGAGAGAGAGATTTGCTAATGCATTAAACAGCTATGTTTTACAGCTGTGCTGCCAGGCTCTCCTCACACACTATACTGTTACTGGGCATTATGTGGATAAGACACCCAGGACCCCATATGCCACACAATACACCACGAAGCAGCCTCTGATTAGCTCACATAGGAACTTGAATGAGAATATCAATTCATGTCAAAGCACAAAGCTCCATTCTGGCCACTTGTGACTCCCCTCCCTCCAGCAGGTAGTTGAGTCAAGTTGTATTAAGCCAGGTAAAGCACTTACATCTCTAATCTGTCTTGCCTATGAGAACCCACAGACCTAGCACCCATCAGAATGCACAGATAATTACAAGGGGATAGCAGATTTAGAACAGGGGGCGAGGAATGGAGATTTACATATATACCAGAAACCAATTTCCAACGATAGAGGGTTAGTATACATTGTGGATTGCCTGGGTTTTCGTTTATTTGTTTTGCTTTTTTTGGCTTCCTATTTTTGGTAATTCTACTGCCTATAAGTAGGGCGAGGAAAAAAATGAGGAAATCAGATCCAGCTAATATTTTGAGTCCATATTAACCATTGTGCAAAAAGATGGGTGAGGTTTGAATTTAGATTATTCATCCTTTCCCAAGGCTCCATTTAGGTAACTGGAATGGATTATATAGCTTTGGACTATTTCTCTTCTTGCCAATATTATTAGAATTATGAAGTAACAGGCATTGTGGCAAGACCAAGAAACTTGAGTGCACTGTGACTTTGAAGTCACAATCTTTCTAAGCCTCAGTATGACGGATATAATAATTCCTGCCTTTTCTATATCACAAGATTATACTGTAGTCTTAAGGAGGTAAAGTCAATGTACTTTTGGAAAATAAGCTTTTTAGCAAGTAACACATTAATATTATTTTAGCTTATTAAGGTTTTACAATTAGTAGCCAACATCCAGCGCAATCACAATTCTGATTTTTACAGGCTCTATAAATATTGCAAAAGTCATGGAAATTCATGTGACACTACAGAACACATTCTCATTAGAAAGAATAAAAAAAGTCTTCATTTTGTTTCACATTATGTACTAAAACATTGCTTCTCAAACCTAATGTGCGTTGGAGGATCTTGTTAAATCATCAGGGATCTTGTTAAAATGCACATTCTGATCCAGCAGCCTGGGGTAGGGCTTAAGATTCTGCAT
Organism: Equus quagga; assembly: GCF_021613505.1. Lineage (NCBI taxonomy): Eukaryota > Metazoa > Chordata > Mammalia > Perissodactyla > Equidae > Equus > Equus quagga. The sequence goes on along the minus strand of NC_060275.1, from coordinate 21,454,884 downwards.
TTCCAACATCCTCCAGGTGTTGCCAATGACTCTCCTGGTCCACAGACCAGGCATTGTGTGCTTTGAGCAGCACTAAACCACTAACTTTGTCTCAGTAACTTTTAGTTCATAATATAGTCTCCCAAAGCCGCATAATTTGCAGGCAGCTTGCAATATTTAAGACAGTCTTTTAATTTTTCTTCTCTTTTGGCTCTGCATGCAAGGGCTTTAAAAAGAGTTTGTTTTACTGTACAAAAAAATATTTTCCATAAAACTATAGAAATGCACAAGTAAAAATAATGTATAATGATAGGCAATACTATTTATTTATCCTATGGAATTAAATAATTTATACTATAAAAATCCTGTATAATTACACAAGATATGTCAGAGATATATGTAAAATGTAGTTCATTATTGTTCATAGCATAAAAAGTGGAAACAAACTAAATGTTCAATAGAAGACTGATAAATTATGCTATATCCACACCACTTTTATTTTACAGACACATATATATCACAGAGCTATACCAATAGACTTGATTTATATCAACAATGATTCTGCAGAATATTATAAAGAGAATGGTCTTTTCAACAAATGGTACTGAGGCAAGTGGATGTTCATTTGAAAAAAAAGAAAAAGAAAATTGATCCTAGCCTCACCTCATAATAAAAATAAATTCCCTGTAGATAGTGAATAAAACTGGGGACCCAAAAGACTTTCAGAAGATAATATAGAAGAGCATCTTCGTGAATTTGGAATAAAGTTTTTTTAAAAATAGAACTTAAAACACTATTAACCACAAAAGGGAAAGACTGATAAGTTGACTAGACAAAAACTAAAAACTTCTGGTCATCAAATAAGAGTGAATAGTTTAGCCTCGGAATATTGGTAACACAAATGACTAACAAAGGCATTGTATCCAGATTATATAAAGAACATCCGAAAATTAATAGGACAGGTATCCTAGTAGGAAAATTGGAAAGTGACTTGAAGAGGTCCTTCACAAAAAAGACGAGTTGAGGACATCAGGATCAGAACAGCACAGAAGGCAAGCAGAAATCTGGCCCCCAGCTGGTGTGAAGATTCAAAATTGCTCGGTGAGAAGGGAAAAGGGAGAAAAGAAAAAGGTGGAAAGAGCAGCCAGACTCAAGACTTTCCTGGCAAATAATGAGAAAGAACTCAGGATGTTTTGCGTAGGCAGGCTGGCTTTGAATATTCATGAAATGTTCACAAATTCATAAAAAATTTTTAAATAAAATAATTCATAAAAATGTTAATGGTGAGTATTCAAAATGGTCTGGTTGTGCCCTAGGATGACCCAGAACTCTGGGACCAAAGGGAAAAAAGGTGGCTTTAGAAGGACGTACTCAAAATACGAAACTTGGAAAATTTCTCCATGTATTCCATGAGAGTATTACCACAAGAGTCACTACAGATAAATAAAAATCCGAAATAGGTCTCAAGATGGAAGAAAAGCATTTCTAGAAGCACTCTTGAGAACACAGGGCCTTCAGACTTATTTGCATTAAAACACTAGAACAGAGACTAAAGGAAGTTGCAGAAAATCTCTCTTAGGATTGTTCAATAAATATGAAACCTAGTCATCCATTGACATCTTTAAATGTGGGAACACATTTCAATAAGCTGCCATCTGAGCTCCCTTTAATCTCTGTTATTTATTTTTCAGTTAAAGCGCTCAGTCTTCACACACAGGCACTAAAGCAAAGCAGCAGGAAGGAAACATAACAAAGGGGAGGGTCAGGGAGGGAGGACAAGCCCTTCCCACAAATGTCTGTATCTAGGACGCGTGCTCTGCCTCCCAATGCTCAACAGAAATGTAAAGCAAATGTTGAAATCAAAATAGAACCAAAAAATTTCTGCTTCCAGGAAGATGCAGAAGATGAGTTTTTCCCCATTCTTCCCCAATACAACCAAAAACCTGGACATTATATAGAAACAAACACTAGAAGACTCTGATAAGTGGAGAGAACAATCAGACTAGCTTGGGACCTTGGGATCCAGGAAACAACACAATGGTGAGTGAGTTCCCAGGGTTTTCTTTCTGCCTCATATATCCCAGGCTTGGAGCTGAGAGAGTATGCAGTCTAGAAATGCCAGTGGGAACAGACAAAAAAGCCCCAACCAAAAGAGAGAAAAAATTGGCCCTTCCCTTTGAAGGAAGGGAAGTGAGGATCCTCTCTCATTTCACCACTGAGGCCGAGTGACCAGAATACCATTTCTGGTACTCTTCCTGTTAGATTCCTTAGCATTCAAGAAAGGAATTCAATTCTATCCTTAACTTGCAGAAATGTGAAAACGAATGGCTTTGCTTTAACTAGGAACATGGGGTAACCGCAGCGTGTGTACCGGGCAAGAAGCACACTCTCAGTCTCTCTGCGGGCCTCTCTCTGCCAAAGGCGTGGTCAAAGGAATCTGAGCTGGACCCTGCTGCAGTGCCCTGTGCTCCTCAGTGTTAGAATGGCTTTGAACAAATTGTTCTCTGGCATCATGCTCTCTATTTTTAAAGGATTTTTTGAGGTACAATTTCTGTGTTTCCCCAAAGGATAACTCTAAAACGGGCCTGTGTATTTATCTGTGATGTCACAGGGCAGATGGACAAATTGAGAAACTGCCTTCTCCTCACAGACACACATTTTCTACCTCTTCCCAGAAGTGAAGGGTCTCCAGAAGTCTCCAGAATGAGAGAAAGGAGATCAAATCTCCTCTATAGCAGAACGAGCACAGGCTTTGCTCTGAGAGTACTAGAGCCAAAACTCCGAGCTCCACAACTTCTGAGAGGCCGTGTAATCACTTAACCCGTCAGAAGCTCAGTTCCCTCCCTGAAAAGCCGATGGAAGGATTAAATTAAAGAAGGTATCTGGGGTCACCCTCTAAACAGCAGAGTTCTATACATGCGTCAGTTGGTAGTGATGGTAGTAGAAATACGGAGTCAACTTTATTTTTAATGAGATGCTTCTGCCAAATCTTTTAACTCTTGTTAAAAGTAATTGTGAGGTTCGGCTTAATACATTATAATGATATATACATAACCATACACAAGAAAAAACTGTCGTTTTCTTTTGAATTATAATTGTTTATAAGTTATCATCCTCAGAGATGCTTTTTTACACCAGAAATGCCACATTAGAACATATTGAATCTTTTTACCAAAATGACAGAATGAAGCTCACTGCAATTCAAGAAAGTTGTGGCACTTGTCAAAACCGCCATCCATGCCTGAGGGCAATTTAGTGAGCCATAGCCCCCTGCTTAGGGAAGCAGCTATTCTTTGCGTGAGGGAAGGCCACCACAGGACTGGGAGTGAGTGCCTGCCAAAGGACCACTGGTTGGATGACAATGTAGGGATTGGTCAACGTGCTCAATCTGTCCAATATAGGAAGTCATATTAGGCCAATCAGACCCCTTCCTCTGGAATTGGAAAGGAAAATAGAGAGAATATGAACCAGCTGGTGAAAAATGGCAGGAAAATTTAATGAATCATACAGGAAGGATAAAAAACAAGAGAACAGTGAAACTTCACCAAACTCATGACTGAATGGGAGCAACAAAATAATCTGGTCCCTAAAACCACATTAGGTGCTAAAGCGTGGCCCTCCTCTCTTCCCATGAGACGCATCTTCTTTATGGCTATATTGACCCAATCTTAACCTAACAGAAATCCTCTTATTTATGGTAGCTTAACCAAATCTCTATTGCTTTAACCAAAAACGTCTGACTCTTACTGATTTCATTTTCTTGTCACTTAGCAAAATGAATACCCCTACTCACAGCTTAAAGTAATGAGTAAGATAAATATTTGTAATACCTACAATCTACAAAAACGGCATGAGCCTAAATGTTCAAATACTTTTCTGGAACACAAAACATCCATTTCCCTCGAAATATTTTTAAAACTAAAAGCTTTTTGAGAATTCCTGATAACAACTGCTCATATATAACAGAACTGAAAGAATACATCAGTTTGGCTTTTAAAATGGTTACATTTTTAGCTCAAAGACTGATAAAAACCCTATTATCAATAAAAAATCATTTTTTAAAGAAAAAAATCAAACAGATTGTCTGGACTCTTAATGGAAGGCACATTGTACCAGCCAGTAGTTCTACTGCGTAGAAAAGCCCTCTTTAAGAAAAAAAAAATAAGGTAAGCCAAAGATTTACTTAAAGTTACGAGTATATGTAAGTAATTCCAAAGAACTATAGATGTTTCCCACAGTACATCCTTCATTCTCCATGGAGACGCACAGTGCTACGAAACTCTCTTGGAAGTCTGCCTTCTTGGGCTATATCTTGTTCAGGGAGAAGAATATGGGGAAATTAATATTAGTGGTATCCTAGTGTGTTTCAAATATGAATGTGCACTTGCCAGGGACAACCCAGTTCTGGATTTTGGCATATGTGGTACATAGTTAATGTCAAGTCAAATAAATGTATTCCTCCTAGATGATGGAAGAGTCCGGGGGTGGGTTTCTTAAACAATACTCCAGTGGGACACTGGAATGACAAGCTGGCCTCCTTTTACCTTAACTCCAAGTTTTGGTTGCTATTTTTGAATACTCCCTGTCGATGCACGGATATGAGCCAGACAGAAGGCAAAGCATATGAGAGATGAGAAGAGAAAGATAGATAACAGGGAAAGAAAAGGAAACAGAGAAAGATAATCAAAAGACCAAGAGAGAGGGATATTTGAGCAAATATCATTAAATAAATGAGAACAACAATTTGTACATCTGACGCTCAGGATAGCGCCTGATATCTTAAGGATCAATAGCTCTAAATGGATGAACTAAGATCTTTAAATAGATTTGACTTCGAATGTTATATCGAAATATATGACTGTGACAGGCTTAGAATTAAAAGAACAGAAAGAAGAAGAGAAGAAAGGAAAGGAAAGGAAAAGAAATATTTCAGGAAATTTCACATGATAGGAGGTATTATATGGCCCTCCAGAGAATTTTTCTAACAGCAGCTGAGTAGCACAGCAGTTGTATGATATCCTCAAACCCACCCCAGCCCCAGCATACTAGGGACTGCGACTGCTTGTGAATTATCAGCATTTGTAAATAAGTCCAAAGAACTAAGGATGTTTTTCACAGCGTCTCCTTCATTCTCTCCACGCTTGGGGAACACCACAAAACTATCCTACAATTCCACTCGTGGGCCAGCCAATGTAATGCCAGCTGTAGCAGAGACCTATTAACAAAATCAGAAGCATCAGAGGGAAGGAAGACCTCAGTAGCATCCTCTTTAGCACCAAGGGTAAACAGGGAGGGGACAGGCTCATTCACTCTTCAGAAGGATTAACCCTTCCACCAGTCTCCCTGGACCCCCAGGGAACTCTGTCCCTCCCTCATTCCCCAGTGGGTGAGGAAGGCGAGGCACATGGCTGTTAATGCTTTAAAATCTCCCTCTCTCCAGCACGTTCAGTCTTGCTGTTTCCCCGGGGAGTGGTAGCCTTCTGTCCACTGGCCAGGGGACCGTGGCGAGGACAGGTATCAGGAAGAGCTTTTACTTAGGCAGTAGATCTGCAAACCTTTTAGCATATGCAGTGTTGGATTTGAGTTGCAGCAGCTTGTTTTCCAAAGACAGTTTTTTTTCTAGCAGTGTTCTCTTTTCCTAGGAGAAAATAAGATACAATTTTTGCTTATTTCACTCTCACTTTCTCTCTGTGTATGTAAGTGTGTTTGGTAAAGCATTCTTGCAAACTGTTCACAAAAGATGCTTCTTGTAATACTAGAAATAAGCCTTGAGCTAAAGCTAATGTCATATGGAGCTGTTACAACCCACCCCAGTGAGCCTGGTCAGGCATTCTCCTGCGTGGTTTCTGAGCAGCTCAACGGCAGGTCAGGACTAGTTGTCTTCACTCCCCTCACTTGCCTGGAGAGCTTTTGCTCCTCTCCAGCCCACTGCTGAAATTCACCCTGCTCAGTAAAACTTCTCCTGCCTTTGTCCATCCCACCCCAGATGCCAATTACCTGCCCTTCTCTCTCTAGGCATTGGCTCTCCCACCATGACACCTGCTTCTCCTCCGTTACACTGAGTTTGTAGCCAAGGACACTACTGTGCTTATCTTGATACTCCTACCTGCTCACGTGGTATCTGTCAGAAAGTAGAAAAGTAGTAAATGTATTTTTAGTGAAGGATCAAGGCCACAAATTACAAAGTCACTTCCCAATTAGGATATAAGAGAAATTTTGACATTGGGAAAGAACATCTAAAGAAATGCCTTAATGTCATCATTAAACCAAACTCTTTCCATCCAAAAGGAAAATAGACAAATCCATGAAAAACCAAGCTGGGATGATCGTTTTCTTTTTTATATTTGATGGTAAAAAGATGTTTTGACACCATTTACAACGCCGTTTAAAATCATTCCCGGGGCCAGCCCAGTGGCGCAGCGGTTAAGTGCACACATTCCGCTTCTCAGTGGCCCGGGGTTTGCCAGTTTGGATCCCGGGTACGGACATGGCACCGCTTGGCACGCCATGCTGTGCTAGGCGTCCCACACATAAAGTAGAGGAAGATGGGCACGGATGTTAGCTCAGGGCCAGGCTTCCTCAGCAAAAAAGAGGAGGACTGGCAGCAGATGTTAGCTCAGGGCTAATGTTACTCAAAATAAAATAAAATAATTCCTGGCGCCGTATTTATATGGGTGAAACAACGCAGTGCTGTAGAGCGAAAATGTCAGAAAGTCTTTGGACATGGACACACCTGGTTTTGAAACTTTGTAATTTTTGCCAAGGTTTTAACCTCTCTGGGCTTTATCATTGTTAAGAAAAATAAACCAAAACTTGGAAATCAAACTAATATATAGATTGATTTTATTGTCATATTGGGTCATTGTTTAATAACCTGACCCAAAGATTCTTTAATTCTCCTGTAGAATTTCCCTGTGTTTATTATTTATTATTTGATTAGAGCCCTGAGTCTGTGAAGTTGCACGTTAATTTGTAGATTTCTGCCTGGTAGAAAAGATAATCCCAAAGGCTATGGTTTAGTTGCCTTAAAGAATATTAACCAGCTTTGTATCTCGCCTAGTAATCCTATTCTACATTCCTTTTTCAAAATGCCTATAAATAGCCAGTTCCTCAAAATATTTTATTTAAACCAGCTTTACCACCTTACTGGTTCCTTCATTAATTAATGAGCTAAATAAAACATCAGACATGTATTCATTCTATACTCGTTTGAGTAATGTTTTTGACTTCTTGAACATCCCTAAAATGGGGATAATTACTACCTATATTGAAATGTTGGGATGATTGGAGAGAATATACGTGGAAGGCCTACATGCTTCTCTGGCACATATTAAGACTTCAATATATAATAATTTGAAGGTGCCAAACACCTCATATCTTATGTGTTCTGTTATTTTTAAAATTTATACTAACTTTCTCAACTCTTTCCTCTAGCATTCTTGTCCCCTATAGAAATCGTCCCAGGGCTGCGTATAGCCCTAGCAGTGTTCAAATATTTCTGAGGGATCACAGATAAGCCCTGCAAGCTTATTACGATACTTTGATCATCAAAGAAACACATCGCTGATAATACATTTTGAATTTGTAGGGACAAAAATGGTGTTTAACATTCTTCCTAATAGACTTACTGTCAGTTAATGGAGCTTCATAACCAGAATTCAAGCAGACCAGATGACTGGACGAGTAAATGTTTTGCCTTGGCTAAGGCTCCAGGATCTAGCTTGGTCTCTTAATGCTTCCTCTCTGACAACACAGGAAATCACCCTATACTGGCTAGGGCTTCTTAGGGACAGTGTCTTTCAAAAGGGAAAGGAGTACACAGCACCACCCAGTGGGCAATCCACTTTTCCCCAAACCGCACCTCTGGGGAGCTCAAGAGTTCCCTCACTCTATTGATCAAGGTGGAGTGGACAGCAATTTAAACCATTGCCATATGTTAACATCTAAATGATTTAGAAACCAAGGATATCATTTTCATTCGTCATCAGAGACGAGAAGGGCATAATGGAAAGGACTGAGAACTGGTAACTGGAAGACTGCAGAATAGTTCCTTGTCTGCGTTGTCCTCATTTATAAAATGACGATGAGGAACTAGGTGGTCTCAGAAGTGCCTTTGAGTTCTAAAACTCTAATAGAGCTAAATCAATGACACTGGAAAGAGATATGATGCAACAGAATTGCACTGTTAGCAAAAGGAACATATGCCATATTAAAACGCTCTTATTGGGTCTTTTTGCTGGCTTATCACCGTGTTTATGGAATTCATTCTCGCTGCATTCCTGATTAAAGTGGGACAGATGGTAAAGGTTTTAAGTAATGTGTTCATTACTAGACCTCATCCCACTAATGGCTATTTACTGGAGCAGTGGCTTGTTCAAGTGAGTAGAAAATGAATCCTTCTCCGGGGGCACCCGCTAGCAGGGCAGTATTTATCAACCTTTGCTGTGGATGTTCATTTTTAATTTCCATTTCCTTTTTGAACTCATATCTTTTTCCTATTAATACAAAAGTCTCAGTACTCCCTTCCTTCACTCTGATACACGCTCTCTGCCTGAGAAACCCTTCATCGCAGCCTGTATTCTCAGTATTTCCTTAAACCAAGAAGATGTTGTCAAGCTTTGCTTCTTATACTTTTATTTTTTTACTTGGTTGTTTTACAAATATATCTTTAAAATAAATATGTTTTTAAGAAAAGTCTCTTGCATATTGTCCTTCCACTCCATCCTCACCAACCCTCACCTGCCAGACATTCCAGTAGGCTCCACTCTAGGAAGTTACTGAACTAGAGTATTCTTGAAGGTTACTGTATGGCCTGGCTAAACCATGGGCATCCTGTCCACTCACTCTGTCCTAGCTCCTAGAGACAGCCCACCATTATAGGTCAATATTCAGAAAATTGCTAAGCCATCACTTCTCAAAAATGTCTGCCAGTGTCTGAGCCACTTAACCTCTTTTAGGGATACATTTCCCTACCTTCAGTAGGGGTGTCAGCCTCTCTAAGGACCCTTACAAGAAGGAAGTGGGGGAGATCTGGGAAGTTCCTTAAGTCCTACACAACCCAGATATACTCCATTGCAATCTCCACAAAAAGACTATACCTGGTCCATCCACAAATAGATATCATGGCTCCAGCTCTGCCTGGCACATGGTAGGTGCTCAAAGATTTGTAGAATAAATAGTCAAGTGAATTTACCCCATAATTTGGAGATGAATTCACACTGAGTACAGATTTCCTGGGATTTCTAAGAAACAGAAATTACACTCTACTGTCCTTTTGTTAATTTTCAGGAACTGAGAGCTGGCCACTAAACCTGACCCAGGATTACTGGGTTTGAGGTGATCACAAGTCTAACATTTAGTGTTAAACTGCCTAATCAAGTTGTTTGGTTAAACAACCTATTTGCATTCCAGAATTGTCTTTCTTTCCTAAATGCAAACAATCTTTGTGCTATCTTAGTTAAACTAATTATTACAGGATAAATTTCTAATGCTACAAATGATTCATCCACATGTTACAATTTGTCCAAAACATCATAACTATAAATTGTCACACCTGGACAAACCAGCTGATTGGAACATTCTAGCCCAGCGATTCTGGCTAAAATTTAACGCTTAGTGACCCATTGCACAACACAGATATAGCTGTATATTATTATTACTAGATTCAGTTAAGTATAGTCTCATTTAATTTTCATAATTTCCTCATAGGACCTTCATTAAGAATACAAATTCAGCCAAATTCACAGTGCAATAAATTAAATTCTTGAGAAATGTGTAAAAAATTAATCAAAGTTTCTCTGCCAAGAAACCTGAATGTTGAAACCTGATGCTTTTGAAATGACATTTTTAAAATGGCATCAACTCAGGCCGACTTCTCAAACAAAATACAGCTGAGAAGAGCAGAGATAAAGCAGGGAATTAAGAGGATACACACAAAACTGATTGCACAATATTTACTAGAAGTCAAAGCCTATCTTCTTATCTACCCCCAATTCAGTTGGAGAGGCCAATTTTCTATTTGTTTTGCTATTTAAAAAATTATTCCTTGGTTTGTCTGAATGCTAAATCCTAAGGCTTGCATAATTAAACGTATGTGCTTACCTTCTACATATAGTTGGCGAACCAGCTACTTAAAGGAACACTGCATGAAACTTACAAGAATTTTTATTCTATTATTACTCTTCCCTAAATTGTCTCTTTTGAAAGTTCCAGAGTGTCTTTCTCAATGTGAACTGTATCTGTCCTAGTGCAGCTATAGGTTTTTACAAATCTAAAGTGGACTTGGATGGCCAAACGTGGACACTGACTCTAATACATAAAAACACTATGACTACAAGGATCTACTATATTAGTGGTAGTAATAGGTGGACTTTATGGTCTTTTCCATTATTTCCCTTCACAGTCTCACCTGCTTCCCCTTTCTAGGCCATACATTTACTAGAAAGAGAACATGACAGACAATGAGATGTCTGCAGGATTTGTGGAGAGAGAAATCAGTAATTACAGTGCAGGTGACTTTAAATATGTCAGGGATGAAACTAACGTTACTGAATACTTCCTAAAGTCTTAGGAGCTGCAAAGAGTACTTTCACTTAACGTTATCTTACTTATTTTAGTGTTATTTTCTTTAATTCTTACTCTAATCTCATCAGGAAGAATTCTCTTTAATTCTCCAGTGGCTTACCTTTTCCATTCTCTGGACAAGGTTCTCTAATTCTGTGATTTGATGATGTTTTTCTTCAAGCTTTTCAGCAACCTGATTCAGATTTTCAACATGTTGTTTCAATTTCTGTTCTTTTTCAAGTTTGTTAACCTTTGGTCAGAGAAGCAGTCGTCAGACTACCGTTTTTATTAAACCTATATAGATATTATCTCCCTCTCTAATTTTCTGAGTAACCAAAAAAAATTTAATAATTCACACTTGTTTAGAATAACTTTTTTTGAATTCAGAGTTTTCTTAAAAATAAATCTGATAGACTAGCACAACACTAAATCAATAGAGTTAATAATAAATACTATTCCTAGAATGTTTACATTTGTTACCATAAAACATACCACCTGAACTGTTAAAGAAAGAGACTAATTTAAGAAAAGTAAAATTTTTGACTTTTTCTTAACAAAACTTATGGGAAACAAAAATAAAATCTTAGACGTTCAAGTAAAAAATGTTTTATTTTTAATCAGAAAGTGTCATAAAAGCAAAATAATTAGCCCCACTGTGTCAGAGGTTATTTCCCAGGCATACAGCAGGAGCTGCGCTGAAAGACCACAGGACAAGAAGTCTGCATCTGGCAGTACACAGGCCACACTGGGAGTGTTTCCACCGACTTCTACCTGACACGTGCATGCACATCTGTATGTGTATTTAACAGAACTCGAGACTTTACAGGAAAAACAAAAGTGTCTGGCTTGTCTTGAAAACACCACATGGGCACTCCTGCGAGGCAACTCCAAGCTGAGACCGAGTCCCCTGCAGGGACGTGCGTACTCCAGTCCCAGCAGGCCTGTCACTCACGCAGAGGCCTCGGGGCCACACAAGCCTGCTCACTCTCCTCACTTAGTTCTTTATCTGCGCCCTGCATGCATGTGAGTTTGCCAACATCACCATCACAGCCTGAAGCATGAGGGCCTGTCCCTCTGCACTGGATTTCATGCTGTGCTTCCCCGGGGGCCTTCCTAGGGCCTGAGCGGGCAGAGATGCAGGTACCCCACCCCACCATGAATGAGCTTGCCTGTTTTGAGTTTTGGCAAACATACACACACATACACTTGCACATATATTTTTTCCCTCTTCCAGTCCTAGAAGACATTCTTCAGATAAAGTTTTATTGGTCCTAGGATACATACTTCAGATTTTAAAGCAAAAACAAAAAGTGTGTTTGTGTCTATGAAATATATACATACACATTTATATATACACATATACATATTCATGTGTTTTTAATATTTTAATTATATGTATTGATGTATTAAAATATGAAATATATAACTTTCATATTTAAATATATATATGTACACATACATACTTTTTTGTTTGTTTAAGATGAAAAATATTTTCTAGGACCAAAACATTTTTGAAACCCATTTATCCAGTGCAACTTTTTCATTTTAGAGTCAAGGCACCCCAAGTCTAGAGAGGTAGACACAACCTGGGTCATCTAGTTAGCCAAAGGCAGAAGCAGAAGAGGAGCCGCTGGCCAGTGTCACCTGGGCCAGCCTGGATTTCTAGGCAGGAGGGGAGGGCCTCCCTTCTGCCTGCGCTCTGTGGGGCTCTGGGCAAGGTGACACAGCAGCTCACCAATGTCTGCGTCCCGGGCTAAGCAGGGCTGGGGGAGGAGGCCACAGAGGATGGGCACCCTGCCCTTCCCAGGGCCCACCAAGTCATAGGGCCATTGCTCGTTTCACATCTAACTCCTCCAAATAGAGCCACTCGGACAGCTCGGGGTTAGATCTCCAATGGACAAGTTGCTAGCTTGGTACCTGGAGTAACTGTTGACTGTCCTCATGCTTCTTTCTAACCTCTTCAGACTGCGTTTGGTAGTTTTCAAATAATCTCCGGGCCACGTTTCTCAGAGCCGCTGCTCCTGCTTCTCTGGAGGCTTCCAGCTAGGACAAAAAGGTCACTGTGATTGTTTTGACATTTACAATAAAAAGGGTTAAAGACAGAACAGTTTGACAGGCAATTAAAAATACAGAGACTGTAGCTGTACCCTTTGCACCCTCGTAGACAATAGATAGGAGAAAAGATACTGTTATCTGGGAAATGTACAATGAGAACCCCTCAATTTAATAGGCTGTCATACAAGTGGATTTGCACTGACCAGGCCAAAGCAGAGCTCCGTGCACATTAGTGCCCTGCATCTATAGACCGCACCCTCCAAAGAGTTCAGCTTATACACACATTTGCAAGTATTTTATTAGCGTTCTCCACAACAGTACTAAAAGATGCATTTTCATGAAATAGAAGTGGGACAAGATTGGAGTAGTAAGTGCAACAAAGCTAAAGTGTCATGAATCTTTCACGGATTTAACCTAAAGAAATAATTGAGGATAGCACAAAGATTTACCTACCGAGATATTCGCTCTAGGACTGCACATAAAATAAGGCCAAAAAAGGAAAATATAAAGCATCCAACAAACAATAGATTAATTAAACAAAATAATGAGACATTTGACTGAGTGCTCTAATGAATATTTATAAAATATGTAAAGACTTTCAAAAAACTTATTGTAGTAAGAACATTTCACATGAGACCTACCCACTTACCTTTTTAAGAGTACAAGACAGTATGAACTACAGGTACAATGTTGTACAGCAGGTCCCTAGACCTGATTCATCTCGCACAACTGAAACTTTATACCTGTTGAACTTTTCTAAGATCTTTTTAACAATAAAAGTAGTCTCTAAAATAAAAGAGTGAGATTTAAAGTATAAAAATGATTCTCTATGTGAGCATATGTGTGGACTCTATGGATGCGTGTGGATGTTTTTTTGCTTTCACAGATCTATGAATCTATCCTATTGGCTCAAAGGCTCAAAACACAAAATTAGAAATGTCTTCTAATGGTCTTACCTTAATTTTCAATACTTTGTTCTCCTTGTTCACTTCTAAGAGCTTTAGGTCTTTTCCTTTTATCCTTTCCATGAGCAGATCCAAACTGCAACAGGAGGGATCCATTTCAGGATTAGAGCCATTTTGAGTGCTTCCACAGCGCTGAAATGAACAAATGTGAAAATCACAGACCTGACTTTCCATGCCTCTACGAACTTTGACAACAATAATTATCACTCAGGATTACATATATCAAGGAAGATGCAGGTCAGCACAAGTAAAATAAATCTTTTGAATCTCAAATATCAATGAGGAATTCTAGATGAAGCAGCTGGCCTCTATAATTGCTCAAATTTGAATAGATTCTTATATTAGAAAGATGTAGAAATACATCTTTTATGCCTTTTATATTCCCTACAGTTTTCAATATACTATTGGGTCCTTTTTAGAAGATAAATAATATCCACAAGGCCAGTTTCGATTTTTTGGGTTTTTTTGCCTAAGTTGTAGACATAAATGCATTTTGGTTACATTGCGTTACAAATTAATATAATCAGACCTAATTGTTACAATGCGTATTATTCAGTGTTCAATGAGGCTTCATTGTGACTGCCTTATATTAAATTTCTAATCAGAGATGTCAGAACTGAATGTTACTGCCAGTGTAAGCTATGTAAACTCTAGCTCCCTCAAAATACACTTGGAGCATGAAATAAATCTCTTCTGGAATGGAGGACATATGGAAGTGGAAAGGAAATTTGAAACCATCTAATTCAACCCCATCAATTTTACAGATACGAAAACTGTAGGACCAGAGCCCAAGTTTACATAGCCAGTGAGTGGGAGAGCTCATGACACAGTTTCTTGATTGTCTGTCCTGCTCTCTTTCTGCTTTTCCAAATTAGTTCAAAACAGATTGAGGAAATACTATACAATTATATACATCTTACCATTATAGTAAAACAAGTTCTATTTGTTAAGCACTTATTATGTGTCAGGTAATCTTTTAGATGTTTTAAATATGCTCCTTTGTCTAAATTCTCAAAACAGTAGAAGGCACTATGCCTACTATATAGAAGAGGAAATTGAAGATGAGCGAGTTTAGCTAACAAGCCCAAGATTATACCTAAAATAACTTCCAGAACCAGAATTAGAATCCAAGTTTGTTTATGAATAAAGCCTATATCCTTTCCAGTACAATATATGGACTACATTTATAGAAATAAAAATCAAAAAGAAAACAGTGCATATAAATAATATAGTCACCATAATTCTGTCATGGTTTTGTTGTTTCTACTCCAGACCCTAGTGCATACTGTCACTCTTCACATACAGAGTAGGAGTTATTTCCTTTTTTAATTTGTTAAAGAGGATTTGATGGAAAGACTCTTATAGAAGGTAGATTACTGGCAGTGGTAGACAGCTATAAAGGTCATACATCAGTGAATCTCAAATTTTAATGTTCATATGAATTACTTGGTGACTGATCTGGTTAAAAAGTCACTTCTGAATCAGGAGGTCTGGGATGGCTTGCTAGATGCTGCATTTTTAACAAGTTCCCTGAAGATGCTGACGCTGCTGGGACTGCAGACCACACTCTGAGAGTAGAAAGCCCTAAATGATTCTGGCTAAATCCATGCAGGAACTTGGTCCAGATGCTGAAGGGAAAGGGGCTGATACTTTGATGCTCAGTTTGTCTACTGAGCTTCTGTGGTTTGAGATGGCCGAGACAGACACACTGGCAACACAATTCCTCCTCATTCCTAAGAAGCTACTCCTATCAAGCTCACCAACAATCTCCCCATTGTTAGAGCCAATGGTCAATGTTCAGTCCTCAATTTACCTCACCCTAAACACCATTTGACACAGTGGTCCCTTTCCCCTCTCTGAAACTTTTTTTCTCTTGTCTTCAGTGACTCCATTCTCTCCTGTTTTTTCACTAGCCTCTCTTCTCAGCCTCCTGTGAGGATTCTTCATCTTCTCAACATCTAAATGTTGGAAATCACAAGACTCAGTGCTTAGATTTTCTCTCATTTTGATCCACACTCACATGCTTGGCGATCTCCAATTTCAGAACCTTAAATACCATCTTTACTCCAAAATCTCTACCTTGTAGCCTGGATCTTCTAGCCAAGAACTCTACCCTCAGCTCCAGAATCAGATATACAGCCACCCAGTAGAAAGTTCCACTTGGAGAACTAACAGGCAGCTCAACATAGCCCAAACTGAATTTATGATCTTTCCCATCATTCATAAACATTAAACTTTTTTCCAGTTTCAGAGCACTTAATTCAAGAAAATAATAAGAGCTAGTTGTGTTAGTTTGGGAGGCTGAGGATGACAAAGGAGACTATGTTTATGCATCACACCCCATGTTCTGGTGTTCTCCGTGGCCATACTACATAGGGGATAAACACTGACATTGATGGAGTTCACCTGGCTCAGATGAGACTTACCTGGCATAATCCAGACAAGGCTAAGTGCAGATTGCCTGACCTTAAGAATATAAGGCCAGTCTCAGGGGAGGGTGTGCATTTTTAAGCTCATCAGTTGTCTGATGACTCAGCCTAAATGGTTTCAACTGTGTCCTTTGGTGTGGTCCAGGTGAACCTAAAAGCTTGTACCTTTGTCTGTCATTCGGAAATGTTGCTGTCCTGTCGTGTATCCTGGTGGGGCTGACACCTTCCCATATACTTTAGATAAGTAAGCCCGGTTTAAGATAGTCAAATAAGGTCTTGTCATTCAACCTGATCTTCCTAATGACATCTGTGGTTAAATATTTCATACATATGCCCATTAATATCTTCAGATACCAACAAAATATTTAATACTCATCGTTCAAAGCTTCAAAGAATAATTTAATAATTATCCAGAACAGTTATTTAAATGAAGTCTGTACGGCTTTACGCTTATTTATTGAAGGAATAAAAGTGGTACATTTTGATAAATTCATTACCTTTGCATCTAGTTTGTGATTTGCACTGTTACATCCTACTTCATCTTTAAACATTTGATTTCGGATCTTTTCCAGAGTAGTTCGAATCTAGAAGAAAAAAATATTTTATTTTTTCCAAAAGCATTTAATGCCAAATACTTTCTTTTCCTCTATACCACCTACAGTCTACCCGATTTATCTAGAAAGTAATACATATATTCTGATCCTAGATTTACATAATTGCCATCAACCTAACTTGTATTCAGGATAACATTGTTTAGACCGCAGAAAATGAGCATTTGGTTTTTATAACTCTTTCTCAGTCAAGCCTAAAGTATAGCCTAAGTGAATATTATACTACAAAACAATTACTATTTAGTAATTAGTATTTAATACTATTTAGTTCTATTTTTTCTATATAGTAATTTAGTACTAATTTACTATTTAGTAATTACTATAAAACAATTACTATTTAGTAACACTACAAAATAATTATTATCTGGTAATTACTACAAAATAATTACTATGAAGTAATTACTAGAGAATAATTGCTATTTAGTAATTACTACAGAATAATTACTAAGAGGAAATCATACAAGTTTATGCATGAAATATAAGCCCCATGTCTTGGTGACCTATGGAATTGTAAGACGCTCAAAGACGAATTAATCGATCTGAATAAGTTACACTGTTACTATAGCCAAATTTTTCCATCTGTTCTAAGAAACAGTTCATAAGAATATATACGTTTGTCAGCCATTATCATTGGATTCTCACAAGATTTCACATTTTTAATGAAGTAACATGCCAAGGTGTAGTCACTGGTGATAGCGACCTTGAACTGTGAGAAGGAACAAGGTAAACAGAGAAGAAACTCAGCAGGAAACGTAAACAGCTACTTGAAAACACAGTATCAACACTCATGAAACAACTGAGAAATGATATAAAACAGTAGGAAGGGCAGTGGCGACAAGTGTGGGACAAATTAGTGCTGAGCTGTTCTGACCGACCCCTCCTGGCCCATTATTCAATTTAACGCCAAGTACAAGAATGGAGGTTCATATCCTCGAGAGAAATGACTAAATGTGTTTAAATTTCAGCTATCAAGACTGTCCTTTGCCAAACTAAGTTTATTCCTCCTCACATGTTCTATGGAGGGAAAAACAAAGCCCACAGATCCATATTAGATTTATTTTTAAAAATCATACCATGCTAACCTGATTCCCAGTGCCCACATACCTTTTTCACATATTCGGTTTCTTCAATAATGTGAGCTGCTTTGGACTCATACAAGGCAGAGTTATCTTCTATCTGACTCCTTGGGGGAACTTCTGTGGTCACTGTTACTGTTGTCATTGTGAATTCTGGTTTTAGGAAAACATAAAACAGATAAAACTAACTTCTTTGTCAATATGATTATATGGTTCATATACTGAAAGAAGTTCTGTATTAGTACTGTAATCAAATATAGTAGAAAATATTATAAATTATTGATATCTTATATAGTCATAATTCCAGAAATTAATTTAATATGAAAACAATAACAGCTGAAACAATAATTGATAGGAAATGTAAATTATCTGAGAAGAAAAAATGTGAAATTTTTCTTTGTATTCCACATTATAATAGACAGTAAAACTTCAAGAGTAGGGACCATGCCTTATTCACCTTTATATTCTAGCACACTGTAAGTGCCTAATAAATGTCTGTGGTACTAAAATAATACATTTATGGGGGCTGGTCCCGCAGCTGAGTGGTTAAGTTTGCGCGCTCCACTTCAGCGGCCCAGGGTTTGGCCCATTCGGATCCTGGGCGCGGACATGGCACCACTCATTAGCCATACTGAGGCAGCATCCCACATAGCACAACAAGAAAGACCCACAACTAAAATATGCAACTATGAACTTGGGGGATTTGGGGAGAAAAGGCAGAAAAAAAAAAAAGAAGATTGGTAATAGTTGTTAGTTCAGGTGCCAATCTTTAAGTAAAAAATAAATAAATAAATAAAATAATATATTTATAACAAAATCATATGTATGTCACTAATGTGCATATATACATGTATGTATATCACTTTACACAGACATTTAATATGCTACATTTTATTTGACTCTCAATAGCCTGTAAAGGCCATTTACTGAAGAACTATTTGTAATCGTAAAAGACTGGGAAAAGCCCCAACACCCACAAAAAGAGGACTGGGTGAATAAATTATCTACTGCTATGGAGTCTTCTCCAGGATGTATTATTCAACGAAAAGGCATGGCGCAGAAAAGGATATTTGTATCATAATTTCTCTAAGAAGGGAGGGATGGAGGGAAGTAGAAAATCTGTGACATAATTTTGACATTGAACAGTGTAATTATTTTACCTAATTATAAAATAAAACTAAAGAGAAAAAAATGAACTCTTCCAAAATAAGAAACAAATGAATAGATCTGTATATCAAGTTGATGGTACAGTCACATAAATTATTTGAAGTGGCTTTAAAACACATAGCAGGGACTATTTTTCCCAGCTATGCTATGTCCTAAGAACAAAAAGAATCACAAAACCATCTTAAACTACACTCACTAATAATACCGTTAGTGGAAATATTAGTATTGCTATTTTGAATCTATTATACCTGTGTGTGCACGCATGAGCATGCACTCACCCACATCAATACATGATGTAGAATAAAGCCAAGAAGTTCTTGTCTTAATGTCGTTAAGAGCCAAGATTTTCAGCATAAGAGAAAAAAACATACAAAATAGAAACAAAAATATTATGTAAAACCTCATAATCCGAAATTAAATTATGAGAATAAAATAATTATGTATTTTCCTTTAAAAATGTATATTCTAGATCTCCCACTGACAAATTTAGAAATAGAAGCAACCAACACTTCTAGTGCCCAGATGGTGGTCTCAGTATATCATTTTCTACTACAAAGAAACCAGAGCTTCTGAGTGATTTAAGTCTGGGGCAAGAAATACGTAAGGTCAGCCTGAGATATTCTGTCATGCCAGAAAACAAAAAAGTCATCACATACTAAAGACAGAAAAGCCAACCTGAAGAGGAATGACCGTGAGAGACTGAAACATATCAAAACTTTTTAGAGCCAGCCCTGATGGCCAAGCGTTCAAGTTTGGCAGACTTCACTTTGGCGGCCCAGCTCCAGTTCCTGGGAATGCAACCACACCACTTGTCTGTCCAGCACCAACCCTCATTATCCAACTCAATGGAGACAGGCCACCATTATACTGAAAATTAGCCCAGACAAAGGGGTGAGAGGGGCACCTTCAACAAGCATTTATCTTGCCTTTACTGTATGAACTCTATTTCATGGTAACCAAAAAGCGGAAATTTTTCTAAAGAATTCCTGATAATAAATCCAAAAGGACTGATAGAATTAGAAAACCTATATTTTGCAGCCCTTTATAAAGTAATGGATCTAAGCAACAGTCATCAACCAGTGCTGAAAACGTTAGGTGAGAGGTTGATGAAGAGTGTATTAACCTGAGGGACCCCACTCATCAATCTTACCACAACTAAAAAAAGAGACAACCAGACATTATGTCCTCTAGGTGTGGTACAATCACCAGCAGGAAGCATTATCTTTGAAATATGCTTAAAAAAAAGAGAGACCTGAATCTAGTCAAGTCTCTAAATCTAGGGACAGTAAATAGCTGAACAAAAGGAAAACGTTCAATGACTCTACAAGGGTCAAGGTTGCAATAAGCCAAATCCACATTATGTGAAATTTTATGGGATAAATAACTAGTTCCTTCCTCAAATTAATTATATGAAGAAAGATGGGGAGAAGAGGAAAGAAATTGCCATAAATTAAGAGTCTTAAGACACATATGGCCAAATACAATATACAAATTTTCTTTGGCTCCTGATTCAAACAAACCAGCTATATAAATACATTTTTGAGCCAAATGGGAAAATCTTAACAGTGAACAGATAATGGACGACGTTAAAGAGTCACTGTAATTTTGCTAGGTGTGATAAGGGAATTAAAATATTATTTAAACAGATCTTATCCATTAGTCATACATACTGAAATATTTGCAGGTGAAATAATACTGTATTTGGAATTCCTTTAAAATAATCTAGTAGAGAGAAGAAGTGGGACAAAGATGAAAAAAGTCTGACAAATGACAGGGAATTGTTGAAGACAGGCAGAGGCATACGGGGTTTGTTATACTCCTCTACCTGTATGTTTCTGTTCGAAATTTCCATAATAAACAATAAAGAACTAAAAAATAAAATAGAAAGGCCTGTGAGGTAGGATTATTAATCTCACTTTACTGATAAGGAAGCCAAGCCCATAGGTGATGTTAACTTACGCAAGATCACCGTAAAACTAACTGAGCTGAAACTTAAACCTTCATCATTTGGACACCAAGTTCAAGGGTGTTTCCATCATATTGAGGCTGTCTCCCCTAGTGAGAAAAAAACAACAACAAAAATATTTAAAATGTAGCAATGACCTGTGTTGTTAAAACACACAAAAGAATTTTCATATTCGCTAGCATCACTTCAAAACTAGATCGTTTCTGGGGATAACTCAAAGTCCTGCATTTATCCTTTAATCTTCAATGAAATCTTCAATTAAAATTCAATGAAGCGTATGCCAAGAATTTTCCATTTTATTCTAAATCCTCTTAGACTGCCACTACGGCTTCTATTTGTTTCAGCTGAAGTTGATTTGGCAGCCATGACTCTGAAAGTCTGCTTTTGCAGAACGTGAGTGGAAGGCCTTCTGTTCCTCAGTCCTCTGAAGTCTCTTCCGGGATTAAGTTCTTGGTCCAAAACAACATTTAAATGCTCAAAGCAAAAGAAACACCCACAGAGACAACAAGTAATGTGTTTGGAAACCAGAGGCGGGTGGTCAGGCTGGAGTGGTGGTTGGCACACCACGACACAGGAGCCCACTCTGGCTCTGCACCTGGTTGAACAGCCTATGAACTAAATAAGAGTGGTTCTTAAATTTTTTAACAGTTTTAGAAAAAATCAAAAGAACAATAACATTTTGTGTCACGTGAAAATTATACGAAGTTCAAACTTAGTGTCTACACTTGAAGTTTTACTCTAAAATAACCATGGCCATTCAATTACATGTTGTCTATGCTGTTTTCGCACTGCAACAGCAGAGTTCACTAGTTGTGACAGAGAAAATATGTGACAAGCAACGCCTAAAATATTCAGCATCTGATCCTACAGAAGTTAGCTGACCTCTGGGTTAGAGCCTGGCAGGGGGTGGGGGCAAAACCAGTGGGAAAACAGAGGCAAGCAAAGTAATCAGTTTGATCTGATTCAATTCCCCTTGATGGACAGTCCCATTTAATTGATTTGCCTTCTTTTTCCTTTTTAGCATGTTACACACTGTGCACATTAACAAATAAGAAGAGGCATTTCATCATAGGAAGTAATCACTCTTTAGAATAGATCTCACTGCATTCTCACCATCTTTCAGAATTTGAAAATTGCACCAGGCTTCATGTTATATATCCTAAAATATATTCTCTTATGTGGTTTTTATTCTTAATATCAAGGAATTCTGCCCTTTAATCACTGATATTTCTCAAAACATCCTACCTCCTCCACTCACAAGATGCAAAAAAATCTTAGCCTCAATTTACATGTCTGTAAAATAGGATTGATAATACCTAGAATTGCAAAAATGAGGGGCTCGTTAAATGCCTGGTTGCAGAAGGCACTCAATGGACAGTAACTGTTAATATTGTTCCTTCTATTATTTTATATTATTAATCACCACAGAAGATGGGAAGCCCATGACGGTGGGGGGGGGGGGGTGTCCATGCCTATCTGGCTGCCAAGTTTATATCCAACTTTATTCTTATGAAATCAAATTCCATTTCTCTCTTTGTTTTGGAAAACTTTTGTGACCACAGTTCTTGATTATATAAAGAAACCCAAGGGGAACTGAAGCCAGCAAAGTCCAAATTGCCATATGGCAATCACATCCTGGGGAAAATCCATCTTAGCATTTTATTTCTGCCAGAAGTAGATTAGGCAGATAAATTTTTCAAAATAAAACACAATCAGTTAATTAAAGTGAGAAGGCAATTTTATTTGTTTTATGCTAGAGTGGATTGAAGACAGCTTACAAGTGGCATCACACCAAGAGGTGTTATTTCCTAGATGGGGGCTTTTCAAACAGGGCTCCCAAGGGGAGGGGAGGTGCTGAGCAGAAAGGGCTTTGCCAGCTTGACTTGAACCAAAGCACCTCTGCTTTGTTCTGTTGCACAGTGAATTTCTCCATGAGACCTTCTGTGAAGAAAGAGCATTCTACATCTAAAAGGTTTGGAGACAGACTGCCAAGTTTCATGACCTGACTCTGCCACCCAGTAGCTGTGTAACCTTGGTCAAGTTCCTTACCCTCTCTGTGCCTCAGTTTCCTTATCAGTAAAATTCACATAATATCAATGTTAATTGCTACTAACAATATAAATAATAAACAACATGGGGTTGTTCGTGAGTTAACATTTATCAAGAACTTATAACAGTTATATTATAGGCATAATAAATGATTTGTACATGTTTGTCAAATGAGCAAATAAAACAGGAAACCATTATCCCCAATTACTACTGACAAGCAGTCTCAGTGGTAGAGAAAAACCAGGTAATAATTTAAACAGTCTGTAGACTGAGTTGGGCTATCAAGGAAAGTCTGCTTTGAGGGATTTTTAAGACTAGCAAATCCATAGTATTGGTTCTTTCTTGATAAAGCATCAATAACTCAACATGTCCAACCAATGATGCTAATATCTAATGAACAGTTTACAATTTACAAAGCAATTCACACACTACTATGAGTTGTAATCCATGTGGTAAACCAATACATCACTGGGAACCCGGGATAATGTAACTAAACCTACTACTCTGTTTAACGACATAAGGATGGCTTATTCATTATACAGTCAACACATATAAGGTACTGTTATGGGCTGAATTCTGCCCCCAGCCCGCCATTCCTAAGTTGAAGTCCTAACCCCTAATACCCCAGAATGTGACCTTATTTGGAAAGAGGGTTTCTGCAGACGTAATTAGCTAAGATGAGGTCATACCGCAGTAGGACAGACCCCTAATCCAATATGACAGATGTCTTTATAAAAAGAGGAAATTTAAATGGACACAGATGCATACAGGAAAAACGCATGTAAAGTTGAAGGCAGAGACTAGGATGATGCTTCTACAAGCCAAGGAACGCCAAAGATGGCCAACAAACCACCAGAAGTTGGAGAAAAAGCATAGAATAGATTCTCCCTAACAGTCCTCAGGAGGAACCAACCCTGCCGACACCTTGATCTTGGACTTTCAGCCTCTGGAACTGGAGGACAAGAAATTTCTAAGTTTAAATCACTCAGTTTGTGGTACTTTGGTATAGCAGCCTAGGAAACTCATACAGGCACTGTTTATATTCTAGAGATCAGAACAAAGGTGTTTCTTTCCTTTACTGAAACCTCTACTCATTCATTATATAGCAAGTATTTACTGGATATAGCTGCAGTAGGAGCTGTGGCCACAGAGGTGGGCCAGAGACCCTGCTTTCAGAGACTTTCAGTACAGAGGGAAGACAGCTATTAATTAAAACTATACACATATGGGGGAACAGAATGAGAGATAGTGACAAGTGCCATGAAGAAAAGCAGGGGAACAGGATAAAAGGAGGTGCTGTTTTGGATGAATGGGGAGGGAAGGCCAATCTGAGCCATTTGAACAAGAGACTCGAATGAAAGGAGCTGAAGCCGTAGTTATCTGGGAGAAGAGGGTTCCAGGCGAAGGGGAGAGCAAGAGCAGAGGCTGGAGTTGGTGTAAAATAGTGTTCCTATCCAAGAACAACAAGATACACAGTGCAGCCTATCATTGTCTTTTAATGTAGCAGGACGGTTTTTTAGTTTTTTGGGGTGTTTTAGTAGACTGAGACTTGTTGAGACTTCCAACTTACCTAAGTTGTCTCCTTAGTCAGAATAAACAGATCTAGCCCTGGCTGGTATGACTCCCTCAGGGTTGGAGGAAAGGTAGAGTATAGCAAAGTCTGCGAAGCTGCCAGCTGCCATGAGGCCCACGCAACTGACGCCCCCGAGAAGGGGCTCTAAAGTTCGGTTGACTGCACGGCAGTATTCTCAACTTCCTTCTGTGGGCGCCGATTGAAAAGCATGGTGGACATGTGGTATGTTTTGGCTGCCCAGCACTTGAATCTCCTTCCCAGAGAGGTGGAATCACCATCAGTCTGAGTCTTGGCAGGAAAAATGCCTTACTTGTTTTTCCTCACTCCTTGGGCCGGAGCACAGGTACGGTACCCAAATACTGGCAAGTGAGCGTTCCCACCTGGAAAAGCCAGTAAGGGATTGGTCCTTGGGCTTGTTGAAGCTAGACGCAGTGAAAATCCCATTATTCTGGGAAGGGATGGAGTCTGGCATAGACGACGCTTTGTGTCCAGTGGCAGGAAGGCCAGTGGTGGTATCCAGTGACCTGGCAACGCCAGGACTCTATCTTGCCGTAGCCTGATCTTTGCTGAGGCACCAGCACATTGATTCTCCCATTTCCAAACCTAGTTTTCCTATCAATTCTGGAAGCTGCTTCATATCCTTCCACTATATTCCTTTTCTACTTAAGTTAGCCAGAATCAATTATTCTGGTTTGTAACCACAAGCCTCTGTATGGTTTTAGCACAGTTTCTGAGTTCTCAGTTTCTCAGTTCTGAGCTACCAATATTGAATATTGTTTCATCATTCTTGGTCACTATTATATAGAGCTTAGATATTGGAAACTGAAAAAGTAAGTTACGACAAAGGTGCTGCAAGGATAGTTAGGTTGTATGAGGGAAAAAAATTAACACATCTCCAAACCCTTGAAGACGCCGACAGTGTCCTGGATATTAAATAGCACACCTGTTCTGCAGCTGCATTACACAGCACAATGGTGACATCCAGTGTCAGCCAGCCAAATCTCAGGTGACTGTGCAGTTCACCTGAAAGTGATGCACAGTATATCAAAAAATATGCATGCTAACCCAGAACCCGAGTAATAATAACACTGTTTTCAAGTAATAATCTAAGATTTCTTAAGTAGAATTAATTTTATTCATGTGTAAATACTACTCATGTGTATACGCACATATATTCATATCATAGGCAGTGCTACAGAAAGCTCTTAGATATGAAATAACAGCTATTTGCTTTTGGAAAAAATGGATTGAAATATTGGTACAAATACAAGATACAAATATATACTATCGACAAAGAACTGTGCCATTTCCCAAAAATCATTTTCTCTATATATAACACACTGTTATAGTTATTATCTATATATCTA
Organism: Equus quagga; assembly: GCF_021613505.1. Taxonomy (NCBI): domain Eukaryota; kingdom Metazoa; phylum Chordata; class Mammalia; order Perissodactyla; family Equidae; genus Equus; species Equus quagga. The sequence continues at coordinate 21,429,084 of NC_060275.1, read as the reverse complement.
TTTCTATTTATCTATGTATAATGCAGCCAAGTCACAGAAGAGTGATATAAGTTTTTCAAGGTGATAAATTGACTTCATCATCTGAACCCAGATAGATTGACCTCAAATCCAGGTAAAAAAATAATCGATCTTCATAATTTACTGGTATGATCTGAAACTCTGAAAAACAGCTGCTGGTTTCACCCAGTGCCGGGTATAGCAACCAAATTGCAAAGAGGTGCAAATTACATGAATCCCTTCCCACGTGGAGAAGAGCGTGCCCACCACAGGCCAGTAGGGTATGCTGCCTTTACTAATTCTCATACACACCCTGAGAGGTCAGTGCCATTATTCCCATTTCACAGATGAGGAAATGAGGCTCAACAAAACTAAGCAAAGACAGATAGTTAATGACGGTCATGGATCTCAACCCATGAGTCGCTGGTTCTTTCCAACTTGCCACTTTGCCTCCTGCTGCATTCTGAAGGGATTTCTAAGCCTAGTTTGTTGGGCCCAAGCTAGTTTAGTAATCAGGGTTTTCCAAAGGAAGTAACATTCAAGTCACTCCTGCTGTGAGCTCCCACATTGTTCTTCAGGAGCCTGAGCAGATATTGTTGTCCTTCTGGTTTCATGGCTCAAAAATGGAGGCTTCGGACTCGGTTAGTGTTGCCCAAAAGACTCTGTTCTACTTCCCCACTACCCTGGGTGGCCTGAGGAAAGTTTTTAAGCTCCCTAGGCTTTGACTTCCTCAACTGAAAAATTCAGATGGAAATGTTAACCCCTTCATAGACCTATATGAGGATTAAATGTGATAATGCATAAAAAGTGCTTAATGGAGTATCTGACCCATAACACACATTCAAAAAATATTAAATAATTTACTTTTATATTCACAACTTATTGTGGGCATTTGCCTACAGGACATCATTTGAAAGTGTCAGTGACTCAGTCACTATTCCTATACCCTCCACCCCGTCAGTCAATTATTCCTCCTGCCTTGATCCTCTCAGTTAATATTCAACTCGAAAGCCACTTATGACTTGTCAGTTGACGAAAATACGAAAAGAAGCAGATGTCAATGACATACATCTTAGTCATCTGTAACATTTATAGGGAAGGTGCCCCTTTGGAAAATTTCTTTTGTGGCTTTATAAAATATTTTAAGAGTAAAAGGCTCAGGAATTTACAAAATATCTATAGCTTCCTAAACCCATCCTGGAATATTTTAGTTTCAACATAATTCACTTTGTTTCAAAAATTATCCAGCAGGGGGTGGCGGGAAACAGACAACACCAAGTGTAGGTGAGGACTTGGAGCAGCTGGAACTCCTGTCTGTTGCTGGTGGGAATGCGAAATGTGCAGCCATGTTGGACAATACTTGGGAAGTTTCCTATAAAGTTAAGGACACACTGTACAACCCAGCAATCCCATCCCTATGTATTTACCCAAGTGAAATGAAAGTTTATGTTCCATAAAACACAAATGTTTACTACTGCCAGACACTGGAAAAAAATCAAATATTCATCAACAAGCGAATCCTACTCATGAACACAAAAGAATGAACTACTGACACACACGGGTGAATCTCAAATGCATTACGCTTACTGAAAACAGCCAAATCCAAAAGGCTATATACTCTACAGTTCCATTTATATGACATTGCAGAACATTTGAAACTATGGGGACAGAAAACAGGTTAGTGGTTACCTGGGGACTGGGAGTGGGGTGGGGGTTGACTACCAACAGGACAAGGGAATTTTTTGGGGGGTGGGGAGGGGTGATGTAACTGTTCTATATCTTGATGGTGAGGATGGCTCCAAGACTGTAACTATTTGTCAAAACCTAGAGAATTTCTATACCAAAAAAGGTGACTGTATATACTTCTATTTTAAAAATAATAATCCAATGGGGGCTGGCCCCGTGGCCGAGTGGTTAAGTTCGCGCGCTCCGCTGCAGGCGGCCCAGTGTTTCGTCGGTTCGAATCCTGGGCGCGGACATGGCACTGCTCGTCAGACCACGCTGAGGCAGCGTCCCACATGCCACAACTAGAGGAACCCACAACGAAGAATACACAACTATGTACCGGGGGGCTTTGGGGAGAAAAAGGAAAAAATAAAATCTTTAAAAAAAAAAAATAATAATAATAATAATCCAATAGCATCCTAGAAAAAGCAAAGTACCATTGAGATTTCAAAACCAAGGACCTTCACTGATTTTATTAGAACAAACAGGAAGCCATAATTAGCTGGATTTGTTCTCTTTCATTCCAATTATTGACCCCCAAAAAGTTTAAATGGCAAAAAACAGCAATAGAATCAGGATTGTTACAAAGCAGGTAACTGTGCTCCTGACAGGTAGATAAGTAGGTAGAACTGTTACTGATACAAGAATAGTCAATGAAGCCTGACATTCAATATGGCAACAGAAACGAGGGAAATCTTAGACATCTTAAGAAAGTTAATTATTATTTACTAAGATGGAAAAGCAGGAGGAAATATATAAGAATAAATAAGTATATAATAATATTTGCAATAAGATTTAAATCTAATTCATAAACCTAGAACTCCTTATCTCTTCTTTCCATCCCCTTCTGAATCATTTTCTAGATGCACAACATGTTTCCATTCTTCACAGCTGCCCATTTGCATGTAAATTATTGATCAGGGACTGCAAAGTCTATTCAGGGCTGCATGCCCTGACACGGCCTGGACCCTGTACTTCTCCCACCACCTCTGCCCACTTTCCCGCACCAGGAAGATGTCAGACTGATACAAGCACAGTATCCTACCAAAACCCAGGCGACAAGAGAAAGATACAAGGGTGAGAAGCAGCTTCTAGTCCTGGATCAAATCCAGCTCCTCATATTAGATTATGTCAATATGGGTGATGAGTGAGTGAGCTCTTCAGAATCATTCGAAGAGGCGCTCAGCTCAATGCTGATCAAGCCTTCCTCCTGCCGGTGAGTGGACACAGCGTGGGGAGTGTGTCTGTGCCCATTTCGAAGGGGATAAAAGTGAGAAGGATGAAGATGGATTTCTGTAATTGGGAATACACTCTTGGGAGGCATTTGGAATGAAATTTTCAGTGTAACACTAGAAAGAGGCATCTGTCCTAGAAATTTTTAAACCCTTATCAAGTTAAAAAAAGAGATGTTACCAACGGAGACTGATCGGTTCATCTAATCACAGATCATCAAAACAGCAGTGTTCCCACCCAGGAGTTTTAGCAAGTTGTTTTGATATTTCAAGCAGAAAACCTAAGCTCCAAATGAGCACATTCAGTTTTGGAAAACTATGTTATTTAACCTAGACTATTTTGTTTTCAAATTTTCAAAGTTTAAAAATAAAATCCTTTGCATTCTAAGCTGTCAGTAAAGTAGACCTCCAAGTTATTTTAATGCTCTTTTTTCCCCCATAGGAACTTGCAATTTCAGCAGTAACTTTCAGGCATCCAGAGACATATTGTCTTCTCTTTAGTTTCACAGAATCTGCCAACTTTGTACAGAAGGGTTTCTACTCAACTGGAGAAACCTCCCCAAGAAGATCTTTAAGTAGACGTTGTCAAGCGTAACCTCTTAAAAATGCATTTGCCAGAGTAGTGGCACAAAGCAGGGTGAATGGGGGTGTATAAGAAGACAGCTCTGACTGAACTGCTTTTCAAGGTCCGTGATTCCTAGACGAGGGATCCTAAAAGTGATAGAAAGTTTTTATTTGGTTTGTTCTCTAGAAAACACAGAAAAACACCACCACTTAATGGGAACCTGGAATAACCTATAATTTTGCTCTAGCTCCTAAAAAGGCCCCAGAGGAAAAAGGAATGGCATTTCTTCTGTTTTGGATTTTCTCTGATCTAAGAGCTCAAACTAGTGTCTGGTTTGGTAAATAAACAGAGCTGTATCGGTTTCATTCTTCAGCACAGTCATAGAAACTACAGAATAATACAACCAAAAGCATGTAAATCCAGATGCACTCCCTTCTAGTTTTTGGCTTACTGCTATAGATGATTCATGCTTTATGATAAGTGCCCCACTAAAATATGTTATTATTAAGAAGTGCTCCTATTATTAAGAGTACTTCAGCTATCACTGTCAGGTCTAACAATCTTCAAAATTCCCCCCTCTAACTGCATGCCATTTGTGAAGAAAATGTAGCAAAGGATACGGATGCTCTTCACAAATGTTAATGTCAAGAGTTAAACATCTTCCAAGTCCAACCTAGAATATAAACGACTGTGCTTCTTGCTATTTGCATGGGGTTTACTACTGACTATTTTCATGCGAGTATCACAGAAAGATCACAGTTATGTCTCATTCAGAAAACATCAGTAATCCATATGAGGAATATATTTTTCATAAATATAAATAGGAGGTTGGCTCATATCAGTTATTTTTAAATTATGCTACCATGGAAGCTGGACCAAAGTACCTGTCTTACCACTTAAATGTAATTGCAGAAATGCCCATCAACTGGTGAACAAAACATGGTATAGTCATACAATGGAATGAATATTAGTTAACAATAAAAAGGTGCCAACTACTGATACATGCTACCTGAATAAACTTCAAAAACATTCTAGGTGAAAGAAGCCAGATACTAAAAACGTATATTCTATGACGGTATTTGTATGAAATGTCTGGAAAAGTCAAATCTAAAGATACACGAAGTAGATTAGCGGTTGCCCGGCGCTGGGTGTGAAATAGTGAATGACTGCTAACAGGCATGTGGAGTCTTTTGTGGATGACGAAAATCTTCTAAAACTGGATTGTAATGATGGTTACACAATTCTGTAAATTTACCAAAAATCACAGAATTGTATACTGGAATGAATTTTATGGTATGTAAATTATACCTCCAATAAAGTTGTATTTTAAAAACAAAGGGGAAAAAAAGCAAGAATGCCTTGAATAAAGTCCCTCTTTTCCTCTGGGGTAAAATACAACTGTAGTCATATTTTTCTAATTTAGAGGAAAAAATAATTTGATGGATAGAATCTTCTCAATTTGAAGTTTTTCATTCATTGATTTTTTTCCCCCTAAATTACTGCCATCCACTGCTAGTTTTTATTTAGAGTGAAAGTGATATTTAGCTATTTCAGGTTTAATATCTCAACATTTCATAATATTAAACCAAGAACACATGATTTCTAAATTCTCCCCCAACCTAAGCAAAAGAGAAAAACACTGACCTGAATAACAGAGAACTCCTTTAAAATTTTTAGATTTGACGATTTAAATCAACGTAAGAGAGTTTATGATTTGAAACTAATCTAGTTTCAGTCACTGTCAAAATTGATGGATTGTCATTGACGTGGTTCCTAATCTATGGTTTCAGGGTGTCTGGGAGGATTCCAATGATATACAAATTCCATAAGTTCAGGAATGTGTCTTATTTACACAAGACTGCCTCCCCCTGTGTCTCCAACACAGAACACAGTGCTCTGAACAACAGGCGCTCAACAAATATTGGTTCAATGAATGCCTGAATAGGCCAAAAATCCACAGATGCACCAAATAGCTTCTAAAACTGAATGCAAACACATACAGGCTTTCGTTTTCCTACCCCACATAGATTTCATGCTTATTCAAATGTAAATTCACTTAAACATGTTATTAAACTGATAGTGACATTCTGCCTCTACAAAATCTTTTCAATCAATAAATGGCCACATAATTTGATGTAAATATCTCAGTTCAAGAGATTTGAAACAACTACTTTAAAAAAATCTTTTAAATTCCCTTCAAAACCTTCAATTCTTTCCTTTTTCAGTCCTTATCCCAAACAAACAAATATAAACCTCATTTTTCAGCTTCAGCCGGAACATGGATTACAACTTCAGCCCACTGTGGAGCACAGCAGCAATCAATTAAGCTAACAAATAAGAAGCTTATGATTAATTCACAAAAACATAAAAGTAATATAACTGAAATAGTGTCTGAATTTCAAAAGTCCCTTTTTAGTTAGCGCAGGTTTACTAACTAAATTTATTTAGTAAACAACAGGGGTAGGAACCCTTTTATGAAGCTCACCTGGTCGTAGGAAGTGCAAGCTGTCTGCATTCCTTCTCTAAACTCCTATGTGTCAGGAACCTTCTCTCTCAGTGTGAGAGGAAAGGGAGGGGGACAGCCCAGCCACCAAACAACAGAAGCCATTGTGTCTGCAGAGTACCTGAGACTCCAGCTCAGATCATATTTCTGAACAGACTTCTCTAGAACTGAATATTTAATAGCATTAGGTAAAATCCAGAAGACATTATCTTTTCCCTACTGCAAATGCAGAATAAGTCCCTTTTGGACACTTCATCTGGTCTATATATACCAAGAAAGTAAAGGCGGTCTTGGTTCCTAAGATAAAACAACTATAGTTTAACGGTAAACAGACACAGCTCCAACCATGTTCTGGGCTAATTGTTTCTTCTGATCCTTATATTCCATACACACACACACACACACACACACACACACACACACACACATCTCCTTTCGAAGAAGGCTGAAAATTCATAGCCATTTCATCATCCAACCGGAACACTTCCTCTACACCGCCCCGTACTACTCTTTCAGTAAGATAATAACGCTAGGGCTCGCTAATTTACAGCTCTCAAATCCCATGACAGTAGAAAACTGTAAACCAATGCGCTGTTCTCCTTTTGCCACACCTGCAACGACAGATGCCAGCACGGAAGGACGAAGGGTAAGACAACCACCTGCATTCATTCATTCGTTTGTGTTCTTAAAAACTCGGGCGCAGTGACCTGTCAAAGCCTCCACAAGGGGGTTCACAGGTGACAGTAAGTTTTCCGAAGGGCTTTATTCACAACCTCTGAATCCCGGGGACCCCTGGTAAAAAGGGATTGCATGACAGCAACCTAAATAAATAATCAGGTGTGCATCGGACTAAGGAGGGGTTATTCTATCACCGGGGAAGGCAACTCTTTCTCTTCCCGGAGGCGCAGAAACTTCCTGCCCAAGGAATCTGAGCCCAGAACAGAGGGAAGAATAGCCTCCTCACCAAGGACCTGTTTACAGGGAAATGCCCCGGTGCGCCGAGCTGCGCTGGGGGAACAGCTCCGGGGGCACCTGGACACCCACTCACCTGGGGCTGGGGGCGCCCAGGCGCGCGCCGCAGGAGTCAGGGCGCGATCGCCAGGGCTCCCTACCTTGGAGGGCACTCGGCGAGCGCAGGGTCCCGGCCCTGCTCCTCCCCTTGACTGGCGGGCCTGGGGCCAGCGTCTGCTCAGCCGGGCGCTGGTGGCTCGGCCTCCGGCCGATTGGGCTCCGCCCCGCAGGTCGCGCCCCGGGCAGAGTCCGGCGCCCGGGTGGCTCCGGGGAGGAGCTCCCGCCCCGCCCGGACGCGCACACCCTGCCCCACGCCTGCCGGGGGCGCGCCCTGCACCCCCAAGTCCCGACCACCGCGCTCCCCTCAGGAGAGTTACATCAAGTGGGCTAGTTGTTGCTGCTTTCAAAGAAGGTTCTGTTTGCGCTCCAAGTTCATAAACTTTTGTTTTGTTCTTGTTGTTTATAATAAAACTTTCTTTTGGAGGAATTTTAGATTTACGAAAAAGTTGCAGAGATAGTACAGAGTTCCGTAAACCCCTAATATTCACATCTTACATTTCCGTGGTACATTTGTCTACGAAGAAATTACATTGGTCTGTTACTGTTAACTAAACTTGACTCAATACAGATTTCACTAGTTTCCGTTAATAACTTTCTATTTCAGGATTCCACACTGCATTTAGTGTCTTGTCTCCTTAATCTCTTCTGGTCTGTGACAGTTTCTTAGTATTCTCTTGTTTTTCGCCACATGGACAGTTCGTAAGAATTCTTTCTGCTAAGCTCTTGATATCTCTCATTTGGTTTTGTCTGATGTTTTTCTCATGCTTAGACTGTTGGTATGGTTTTGAGAGAGAAAACCACAGGGGTAAAATGCGCTTCTCATCATCGCATCCTGTCAAGGGGTACCTGATAGCAACATGACACTGCTAGTGATGTTAATCCCTTGGTTAAAGCAGTATCTGCCAGCATTCTCCACCGCAGAGGCACTATTTTTCTCTTTCTATACTCACTAAGTTCAGCCCACTCTCAAGAGAGGAGGGTGGGGGAACGAAACTCTACTTCCTGGCGGGGGGGGGGGGGGGGGGGGGGGGGGGGGGGGTGGATCTACATATGTTATTTGGAATTATTCTGTAAGGAAGGTTTGTTCCTTCTCTCCCATTTACTTATCCATTCAATCATTTATCTCGGTATGGACTCATGTATATTTATTTTATACTTTGAGCCATAATTCAATACGACCTTATTTATTTTGTTGTTCAGATTGTTTCAGCTTTGACCATGGGGAACTCTTTCAGATTGCCTGCTGTGTCCCTTTGAAAGTTCATAAACTTTTAGGATTGGGGGAAAAAGAAAACCTAACTAGTTATTTGCTCCACCCATCTCACATTTAACAGATTTGGAAAACTGCAGCCCAATCCCCCAATACCCAAGGGCTTTTCAGAATCTTCCTGGGACCTGGGACACCTGCAGTTACTGACTTCTACCCCAGTGAGAGGAAGGGAAAAGAAATGTTTGTTTGTTTGTTTTTGCTGAGGAAGATTCGCCCTGAGCTAACATCTGTGCCAACCTTCCTCTATTTTTTAGTATGTGGACCACCAGCACAGCATGGCTGCTAACAGAGCAGTGTAGGACCGTGCCCAGGAACCAAATCCTGCCACCGAAGCAGAGCACACTGAACTTAACCACTAGGCCACTGAGGCTGGCCCAAGAAATGTTTTTTTGTTTGTTTGTTTTTCCCAACAGATGAACTTGTGGATTGGGACCCAACTGGAGAAGTGAAAGTTGATGGTTCTTAGGTAAATTTTAGTTAACAACTAATCTTTGTTCTATTAAATAGAGACATTTATATATATTTACAGACAAATCATGTTCCAGAGATAGTCATGGATGTTTATTATACTGTAAACATCGAAGAAATCCAGCTGTTGAGGATTCTTTGTTGTATTGCTTTGGTTTGCACAAGTTGGTCCCATAAACACCACATTTCCTCCTTCTGGGCTTGGATCTGGCCCAGTGCTTGATGCTGCCCTGCTTTTGGAGACTCTCTCAGCTCCCTTCCTGGCCTTCACCCTCCTTGAACAGGGAAATCGGCTCCACTAGTCCAGGTTTTGCTGGGTAAACACAGTATAGATGGCCCAGTCAGTGATCCAGCACCACAGGGCTAAGTGATTTGCTGTCTTTCAAGTGTGTGTGACAAAGTTACTAAAAATAATAATAAAGATGTTTTCCCATTTTGTTTCCAAAATGCTTCCTATTTTGTATTTAATTCCTACCATATCCCCCAAAAAACTAACAAGATCAGAGGTGAAGGCAAGATTTCTCTGCACTTTTCCAGAGGGAGAAGGGAGGCCTTAACTGAAAGCAACAATTCTCACCAGTGTGAAGGACTGACTATTCCATAGTTCTGCAAATGTACTATTACCTAAGTAATTCTAATAAATCTTATGTGGAGGAGAGTGGGGAACCACTCAGGATTAACGAGAATGTAGAACTATAAAATATCAGCAACCTACATAGGCTGTTCAGGAGAATCCGTAAGCCATCCTTAAATTGAAAACTCCAGGGGCATGGCTTAGAGCTTGGAAATTGGGGAGGGAGGATGGATGTTTATGGATTTCTCTTATAGCTATAGCATTTGGTTGCTATTTTTGTGACAGAATATGTACAAATCATCTCAAATAACCAAATTTTCAAAAGCTGCTTTTCTTCACATTTTACATAACATTATCCATATTAAAAAAAAAATGTATTAGTATTATGCAGTTTTTGGAATGGCTCGGGTTGGTCTGATGGAGACTGTGCAGGGACAAAAGCATCCCCAACCCATCCTCAGCATCCTCACTGACATCCTACTATGACCTTGGTGGGGGGAGGGGTGAGCACTAAAGAGGAGGGACTTTAGGGGGGCAGAAGAAAGCCCCAGATGCTGCTCCCCTCTTGGAGCAGTCTACACATTGTTGCCCAAGTTGTAAGAGGATCCAACTATAAATCAAGGGCCCCCATTCAGAGCTTCTGCCTGTGACATTCAGACAGGGGCTCATATTGAAATCATTCTTGTTTATTTCTGTTTGGGGGTTATTTGCTAAAGGGAATTATATATATAATATAATATTATATATTATATTATAATATAAGGTGGGATGGCTTTGGTGTTCCAAACACGCTCTCCTTTCTCCTTTGACTTGTTTTTTTGCTTGTTTCCCCCACACACACCTGCTTCTCCCACAGATTAAAATGCCCTTTCCCCTCCTCTTTTGTCCTGGAAACTCCTTCTCACTTCATTTGCTACGTATTGGGAAACCTTCCTTGATCTCCCCAGCTTACATTGGTCCCACTTAGGTCTTTCCATAAAATGCTGGGTATATTGCATTTGGTACTGTATTAGTTTCCTGTGGCTGCTATAACAAATGAGCACAAACTTTGTTGCTTAAAAAAAATACGCATTTCTTATCTTACAGTTCTGGAGGTCAGAGGCCTGACGTGGTACTCACTGGGCTAAAGTCAAGACGTCAACAGGGCTGTGCTCCTTTCTGGAGGCTCACAGGGAGAATCTGTTCTCTTGTCTTTTGCATCATTTCCTAGAGGCTACCTGCCTCTCTGGGCTCATGGCCCCTTTCTCCATTTTCAAAACCAACAGCTTATCTCTCTCTGACTTTGACTCTCCCTCTTTCACTTACAAAGACCTTTGTGCTTACATTGAGCTCCACTGGATAATTCAGGATAATCACGCATTTTAAGATCCTTAACTTACTCAGATCTGCCAAGTCCATTGTGCATGTAAGATCACATATTCACAGGTCCCAGAGGTTAGGACATCTTTGAGGGGCCATTATTCTGCCTACCACAGCTGTCCTCCTAAATCACTTTACAATTCAAACGTTAGGTTTTGTTATTAAATATTTTATTTTTTAAGGCACAAGATCAAGAGGGCTTGGTAAAATTATAAAGGAGGCATGTTCCCATCTCCTTTTTGGTGATATCTCTGGCTGCCTTTCTCGTCTTTCCTCTCAGCTTCCCAGGGCACCTCCACAACGCCATCCTAAGGAGTGTCTGATGTTGGCAAATTTTCCAAGTGCTTCCTCCTCGCCTGCACCTATAGCTTTCCTGGGCTTTCTGGGACTTGTTGGATGGAAAGGAGAATGCAAGTGTGAAAGTCAAGGCACTTGATCTTGACAGAATTGAACTCTACAGGCCCCCTGAGTCTTGTAGACTGAACTCTTGAGCTAGAGAAAATGCAGTCTATCTAAATGTCTCTTGCCAGCTTGGCACAGCAATCTATCTACTCCATGCAAGCTGCTCTACTGAGTCTTGGGGTCAATTTTTATAATTTGAAATTTCAATGAGTTTGCACTTTAAATGGGTAAGTCACATATGCACGTGGAAAATAACTATAAATACAATTACATAATAAATTAAAATATTCCCCAAAACAAATCATCCCTGAGTAGTAGGAGGCTTAATAAGTGCTTGAAGACTAAGAGAGAGAGTATTGACTTTAGATGTGTCCTAGGGAAAACCTTAAGAGGAGGTGGGATTGGAGCTGGGTTTTGAGTATCAGTGCCATGTATGCTGGGAGAGCGTGGGAGTCTTCTAAGACCAGACGTAGACAAAGACACAAAGCAAGTCAATGTTCAGACAGGTTAAGGAGCTACCAAGTAGATGAGCCAGCTGGACTTCAGGAGACTAATGGGAGATAAAGCAGTAGAGGTGAGAGTAAATCATGTGAAGCACAAAAGGTTCAGTAATGTATTTTTCTTGTCCATCTCTGCTAAAAAGTAATGAAAAATCATTGCAGGAAATGAAGCTCTCGCTGTTGTTATGAATTCCTTAGTAGAACATTCGGCAAATATTTATGAACAATATATGAATGTCTACTTGTATATACAAGCCTGTCTAAACAGGTGAATCTTTTTCTAAGACTCCTCTCACATAATGGATAGAGAAACCATGACACAACCAAGGATGATATTCAAAATATGTGCCTACTGGTTGAGCAGTGGCACCAACCAATCAGCAGAGCTGCCAGCCATAATAAACTGGTATAGACGAACCAACGCAAACCAGCTGAAGGTCAACCTGGACATCATTATTTCTTTTTTTTTTAATTGAAGTAACATTGGTTTATAACATTATATATATTTCAGGTGTACATCATTATATTTCGATTTTAGTGTAGATTACATCATGTTCACCACCCAAAGCTTAATTACCATCCATCACCATACACATGTGCCCAGTCACCCGTTTCACCCTCCTCCCTCCCCCCTTGCCCTCTGGTAACCACCAATCTAATATCTGTATCTATGTGTTTGTTTCTTGTTGTTGTTGTTGTTATTGTTGTTTTTATCTTCTATTTATTAGTGAGATCACACAGTATTTGACTTTCTTCCTCTGACATTTCACTTAGCATAAAACCCTCAAGGTCCATCCATGTCACAAATGGCTGGATTTCATCCTTTTTTATGGCTCAGTAGTATTCCATTGTGTATATATACCACATCTTCTTTATCCATTTGTCCCTAATGGGCACCTAGGTTGCTTCCAAGTCTTGGCTATTGTGAATAATGCTGCAATGAACATAGGGGTGCATATATCTTTACACATTCATGTTTTCATGTTCTTTAGATGGTGTTGGAGAGGATGTGGAGAAAAGAGAACCCTCATACACTGCTGGTGGGAATGCATACTGGTGCAGCCACTATGGAAAACAGTATGGCGATTCCTCAAAAAATTAAGAATAGAACTACATATGATCCAGCTAATCCATTGCTGGGTATTTATCAAAAGATCATGGGCATCATTATTTTAAACTATTGCTGCTCTCTGAGAAAAACTAGATGTTCTTTCAAAAATACCCTTTCAAAGTGCAGAATTGGGTATATTCTTTTGGACTTAATATGTTCTGATTTTTATAACCTTTCTTTCTGAGATGAGCTTGGTCTGCTCTGCTTAGCAATAGCTGGAGTAATGAATGTCACTTCCTTCTGCATTGTGAGTCCCTCCCCCAAATGAAGGAAGATGGAGAAAGGTGGAGAGGCACGAGATTGAGATGTCCATTTTAAGTGCTTTATCCAGGTATTTCTAAGTTTGGAGGAGGGGTGTGCAGCCCAGAGTAGAGCTGTGGGAATGTTGTTTTAGACAAAGAATTTTAGTTAGAGATAGAGCCTAACTTTCAAGATAACTTATCTTTGCTACCTTTTGGTCTACACTCTTTCCCTCCCCCCGGCCCTACCTTCAGTTGGTAAGCACGACTTTAATATTACTTCAGCCGTCATGTTCTATTTTTTGTTTTTTGTTTTGTTTTTCCTCTGCTGGAATAGGAGAAAACCTAATATATTCTCAAGCCAAACAAGCTGCACTTTCCTTAATTATCTGCTTTTCTAACCTGTCCATACCATTGTGGCTTCGACCCTAACTTTATGAATTCTTTGTGTGTGTTTTTTAAGGTATTTTCTAATGGGCTATGGGAATTTGACTTTTTATCCTTTTTGCAACAGCAGAGTTTCGTGGTTTGATACCTAGATCCCTGTTTCTAAGTTTTGGTTGGTTTTTTGAAAAGTTGTCTTTTTTATGATTTGGCAGCAAAATAGACATTTTTTGTTAAAGAAAAAAGTGTCCTTGGGTTAGCTCAAGAAAGGCAGGGGTAGTGTGAAGCTCCACATGGCCATAAGGGAGGTGGAGAGCTCACTGGAGGAACCCTGCCACGCCTGAAATTCCTGGAGACCTGACCTGGAGGGAGGAACTCTAGGATTTCCCCCCGAGAGTCTGGCAGTCCTCAGTCTAGAACTCTACGAAGCGTTAATATGACCCAGCTGTTTCCTCCGTCTCCCATCTCTTCCCACAATCAAGTGGCTTCCTCACCCCTTGCTCTATAAATCTTCACTGGCCATGAGGTGGAGTGTAAAGCAGCGGTCAGTTTAGTTAGTTGCCCTTGGGTAAGTTATATGACCTCTCTGGACCTCAGTTTCTGTAAAATGGGCCCTAACTTTTATAAATTCTTTTAGCTTCAGCTTTGGCTACTTGCTGCCAGATTCTTTTTGTTCTTCCCAGTTCTGATTCCTGAAGAGTGAGGCTCTGATGGAACCTCTTTGTTCCTCCTTAGGATGAACTGTTTATCCCAGGTCACCTCAAAAGTCACTGTCCATCCTATGGATTGGCTGCCATTGGGATGGGTGCCCATCACCCTCTCTCTCTGTCTTCTAGTACTTAGTAACTACCCAGTGGTCACCATGATGAGAACATGGCTGCCTCAGGTTCCTCTTCAACAGGCGCTACAGGTGTGACAGGCCCTTAGAATGGACACTAGAGCTTGTGGACAGTATGACTGACCCTTCAAGTAGAAAGTCAATACCCACAGAGTGAGGCCAAAGAATTCACCTTGGGGCCCAGTAGGGGTAGGTGGCACCTGTGGGAAGAATTGGACAGAGCCTTTAAGAAAAATCACGGAGGTGGGGAAGGGGGAGAAAAAAAAGAAAAGTATAAAGATAAAAAATGTATAATCATCTGCTAGTTCTTAGGAGTTACATTTCTATTTCTTAGCTATAGTTAAAAGCTTTAGGGGCCCGCCCTGTGGCTGAGTGGTTAAGTTCAGGCACTCTGCTTGGGCGGCCCAGGGTTTGGCTGGTTCAGATCCTGGGCGCGGACATGGCACCGCTCATCAGGCCATGCTGAGGCAGCATCCCACATGCCACAACTAGAAGGACCCACAACTAAAAATAGACAACTATGTACCGGGGGCTTTGGGGAGAAAAAGGAAAAATAAAATTTAAAAAAAAAAGCTTTAAACTCATTACTTAATTACTTATTTGTATATTTATATATCTGTGTATGTCAAAATTCACACACATATGTAAACACATATTAATAAGTTATTACATTAATAACACACAAAAACAGTTCAATTAGCATTTGGGTATTTTTTCCTATAAAATGACTAAGTTATTTTATTCCCAGATTAGTAGTTAATTTATGGGCTTTTTGACACAGACTTAAGTTGTTTTTAAAAAGATCCCTAACCTTTAAAGACAAGGCTGAGTTTCTGATAATCATTATTGTTTATTGTTGTATATGTTTACAACATTGCCTGTAAATATTACTTTTCTTTAGGTACTTATGACTTACATCTTGTCTTCTTTAGTAACTATTCCTGATTTTTGCCTGCCCCAAATACAGAATAATAAGGCTATTAAGATGACTTTTATGCCTAATCTGTTTTTGGGTCTCCTAAAATGGCCATTAGGGAACACAAAGATTTGTTTCTTCATCTTAGAAAAGAAACGACAGTAAGAATAATTACGTTTGAATAAAATTCTCCAAATTTTAACTGAATCAAAACTGTCGTTGCAGCCTCTTTTCTTGACCAAACTCATGGCAATTAGAAATAACTGACAAATCAAAATAAGAATTTATCTTCCTAGATTAATTATGTATAACATACATATGTTAACATAGATATATTTCTATGATTATATACTTTTCAAGTTAAAAAAAGCAAACACATTTAAACACAAAGACTCTTACGATAACTGTCTACTAAAAGATTTGTACTAAAGGATTTTGGATTCATAAATCATCTCCTCTTTTGGTTCATGAAAAGTCAGAATAAGCGCTAGAGGTACTCACTCATTGACAAGGGGATCACCAGAGGCCTTTCTTTTCCAGTTTTTCATTAGCTCCAGCAACCAAGGCTTCTCCTTCGCATCTAAAAACTATAGCAGAAATCACAAAACATGTGAAAGCTTCAGTTGATTGATTCCTAGGATCTCCACTAAACGTGATACTTCCCTGTGCTATACAGACTCCTCCACTGACTAAAACCACTTAGCCAATTATAGCCACTTGCTTGACCTCCTATGAAATATTGTTCCTTTCTCTTCACACATCACTATCCATTACTGTAACACACACCCAGCCCCACCCCTACCCTCCCCCACAGAGAAGCCCATGATTGCTGACCTCTGGGAACTAGCCATATCCTGCACAGGAAGACTTCTTCGAACAAGACTGGTTAAATTTTGTTTGATGATGGCTCAGCCTTAAAAAGGAAAGGAACAATTGCCAAGTAGGCAGTGCCATCACAGATGTGAGTTTACCCTTAACATCTTAGCTTCTCCAAGAAATTAACTTAGTTCAAACAGCTCAGTTAATTGCTCTTTCCCAGACCTGCCAACTGACAAAAGATAAAAGAGCAAGTATTTATACTAATGGTAGGTATGACTTGAGGTTAGTCGGTGACTTTGAAACGGTTTTGAAACAAAGGGATTTCCTGGGGTTTTCCTTGCCACAATGGTCAGTTTGTTTTCTTTAGAGACATTCCAACTTCTTTACAGGACCTGTATAATTCTACATAAGGAGTTTACCCACCTTAAGGAACCAATGTCTTATTCCTGTTGTTCCTATTAGAATCTGGGTCCCCCTGTCCCTACTTCTTAAGAAAGCATGCTTCTGCTCTGGAAGTCCAACAAACCAGTTTAAATTTAAATTCATAATCTAAGGGGGAGTTTATGCTTTAGCAAACACTCTTGTTGTGCCTAAACAAATTCCAGAGGTCAAGTAGAACAGGACTAGGCTAAAAGAGAAAATCACTCAGGTCTCTAGGAAGGACCAGCCGAACTTTGGGATATGTTTTCACAACCTGAAATGATAATCTAGGCCCCTTCTTCAGAATCTAATACAAGAACAGATGGCCAATTTGTTTCTGGTAATCACCTGGGTTGCAGTTGGCTGGTGTATCTTTTACAGATTCACCAATGCTACTGCACACCATTATGACATCAGAGGTTTGAATAACTCATCCCGAAACGAAAAGACCGGGAAACGCTAACCCTCCCCCAACTACAGGCAACATACTGTGGACAACTTCCTGATCAGCATAATCATGGCAGTGGTGCAGAACTGCATATCCTAGGTTAATGCCCTGTGGTCTTAGATTGTTTACCCTTGGCCAAAAGAGAAATCAGCCCTGTCTGCCAAGAGATAGCATGGTACTATCAGCTAGCCTTGGTATAGCTAGCAGATGCCCTGGTACTCACAGTTAGGCCATGGACAATGTAACAAGACCACTACAAGAAAGGAAAATGACAAGCCAATGCCTCTCATGATCATATATGTAAAGCTCTCAAATACTATCAAATTGAATTTCAGCAAGGTGTAAATAGTATAGTATATTCCAACCAAGTTGGGCTTATTCCAGAGTTGCAAGATTGGTTTAACTATTAAAAATCAATCAAGATAATTCTTCACATTAAGAAACTAAAGAAGAAAAATATCTGATACTTTAAAAAATGGAGAAAAAGGATTTGTTAAAATTCAACACCTGCTCATGATTTAAAAACAAAACTCTTAGAAAGAGTTTTGAAAACTCTAAGAAGGAAATCTCCTTAATTCAATTAAAGAATATCCACAAAACTTTATAGGAAAACCATGCTTAATGGTGAAAAATTGAAAGCAGCTGATCTGAGATCAGAAATGAGGCAAGGATGCTCCCATCACAGTTTTTGTGCAGTATTATATTGGAGATAATATGCAGTGAAATAAAGCAAGAAAAGGAAATAAAATATATAAAAATTGAAAAGGAAAAATTATGTCCTTATTTATAGATAATGTGATTGTATATGTGGAATGTTCACAAGAATCTACAGATAAACTATTACAATTAAGAAGTGAATTTATCCATGTTGCTAGATACATGGTCAATATACAAAAAGTTGATCAATTCTATTTCTATGTAAATCAACAAACATTAGAAAACGATGATTTTTAGAAAGATACTATTTACAATAGCACCAATTAGCATAAAATACTGGGAATAAATCAAACAAAAGAAATGCAAGACTGCTATTCAGAAAACTACAAAACAGATTGAGCACAAGTGAAGAAGGCTTGTAGAAAATGGAGAGTTATAATATGTTCATGGGTTGGAAGCCTAAATTGTAAAATGGAAGATGTACTACAAAAATGTTAGTTGTCTTATATTGATCTCTCCAGATTTAATGAAATCATAATCAAAATTATATTTTTAAAATTTAATTCGACAAGTTATTTATAAAATTTATATGGAAATGTAAAAGTCCAAATATAGTCAAGAGATACTTAAACAAAAATGAAGTAAGTTGAAGGACTTACATAATCAGATATCAAGACTTAGCAAAAAGCTATAGTAATTAGCTTTGTAAGTGGCCCACAGAGAGACAATAACACAAACTGAATAGAATAGAAAGTCCAGAGACACAGCTCATATATCCAGTCACGTAATCTATGAAATGAAAACACTGGAAAAGACGTTCTTTTCAATAACAATGCCAAGAATAAAGCTTGTAGTTTCCCTCACACCATATACATAAAGTTAAATCCAGGTGGATTATAGACCTAAACGTAAAAGACAAAGTAATAAAACTTCTAGAAGTTAACATAGGAGAAAATCTTTATAATTTTGGCATAGGCAAACTTTCTTAAACAGTATACCAAATCACATGCCATAAAGGATAAGATTAATAAATGTCACTACATTAAAACTAATACATTCTTTTCATCAAATTACATCATTAAGAGAGTGAAAAGCAAATCAAAAACTAGTATAATATACAGTGAAATACTGTACAGAAAGAAGAATAAATGAGTTCCTGCTGCACACAACAGCACGGATAAATCTCACAAACATAATTTAGAGAAAGAAGCCAATCACTAAAGTGTACACACAAATTGATTCCATTCATATAAAGTTCAAAAACTGGAAAGACAAATTTATGGAATCAGAAGTCAATACAGTGGTTACCTTTGGGTGCAGAAGGGCATCCTCTGGGGTGCTGGCATTATTCTGTTTTCTGACATGGATAGTAGTCACCTTGTGAAAACACTTCACAGTGTGTTTTGTTGTTGTTTTTTATTTTTTCTCTTTTTTTGATGAGGAAGATTAGCCCTGGGATAACATCTGTAGACAAGCTTCCTCTTTTAGCTTGAGGAAGAGTGACCCTGAGCTAATATCTGTGGCTATCCTCTTCTGTTTTGTATGTGGGATGCCACCACAGCATGGCTTGATGAGTGGTGTGTAGGTCCACACCCAGGATCCAAACCCACAAACCTGGGCTGCTCAAGTGGAGCGCATGAACTTACCCACTACACCACCAGGCCAGCCCCCACTTCACAATGTTTTCAATTCTCACTTAGAATTATTGCATATTCTGTATGAATGTTACACTTCAATTAAAATTTTTAATAAAAGCAGAAAAACCTTCTCTTGATCCCACTTCCTCTGCCAGTTGTATCTCCATTCCTTTGTACCAACATATAGCAAACTCTTAAAAAGAGTTACTATCTCCAGTTTCTCTTGTCTTACTCTCTCTTAATCCCAAAAGCTGAACTCCCTCACCAATTTCAAGTCTTTGCTCAAATGCCACTCCCTCGGTAGCATCTCCCTGGCCACCTTATTTAATGATGCAGGCCTCTTTCCACTGCACCTCGACCTAATTTTCTTTTTTCTTTTAACAAAGCACTCACTACCCTCTCACACACTAGGTAACTTATTTAGATGTTGTATTTGCTGCTTCTTTTCTGCCTCCTCCCTCTTTCGTTCACTGAGGAATCTTAAGCTGTATCTGACAGAGAAGATACACTCAGTAATATCTGTTGAGTAAACTGATTTTTGAGATTGGACTAATAAAAGAAAAAGCAAGTTTTAGAGGAAAATTGAGTGTTTCGTTTTCAAGCTTTTATAACTACAATGCTTATTAGATATCCAACGGAGAGATTTAACAATTAGGTAATTGAATGTGTAAGTCTGGAGCTCAAAACTGGATATAAATATACATATGAATTATGAAAGGCAAGGAAAAATATAGAACCGGGTGAAGCAGTCGAGGGAATGAGTACAGAGGAGAGATATTGAAATGACAGAAACAGGAGGAGGATGTAGCAAAGACTGAGAAAAAAATAGCCAATGAATTGAGAGAAAAACTATGAAAATAGAAGGATTCGAGCAGAAGTCCAATTAACAAATTAATTAATATTACTAGTATGTAACCATTTAAAGCTTATAGATGTCTGTTATAATGATGAACAGTGAAATAATAATTTATTAAAAATCAAAAAGGAAGATATTGAGGGCAGTTCAGACAGGTAAAATCTGGAAAGAAATCTAATTTCTATCCTGTTCCTGAAAACAGATAGTGACCAAAGGTCACAGCTTATCCTGACTAGCAAATAAATGTCCCCCCTTGTGTGGATGTGATTTGTTTGTCTGGCATCAAGTGGTCACAGATGTCTGGGGAGTGGCATTTCAGCCGGCCGGGCTTCAGTAACAGAAGCGGGTGTCAGGGCCTCAGGTGTCCATAGGTTACCCTGACATTCTCCCTCCCTGCCTCACCTGCTCCTTGCATTCCACATCGCTGATTCCCCCTGGGCTTCCGGCTCACGGACACCCCTACACTGTGTCCTAAGGAGACACTGCTGTCCTCTCTGTGACCTTAATGAGACTCTAAAGGTGTGATATTTACTTAAAAACTTAGCTTAACCAAATAACTACTAAATTACTTTGGAGAGAATTGTTCTGCAAGCTATAAAGTAAACTACAGTTCTCACAGATGTAAAGTTCCAAGGTCATGGGTGTGGCAGGACGCTCAGTCCTGGAACCTGTTTGCTAATCATTGCTTCCCACGGTCCTCTCTGGCCCTTTCAGAGGGGAGTCATTTCCTTTCTGCTTTCCGCTCTCTGCCCTTCTAGGGCCCCTCAGGCTTTGCTCTAGCTGTGGCTGCCCCAGAAGGAAAAAGAAGATATCCCCAAGTCCTTCCTGGGCTTCTGGTCTTGTACTAAGTTCTTGCGGCCGTCTCCAGGAATGTCCTTTTCTCATGAAGCCCACCTCCCACCTTGTCCATCTCTCTCTGGGTCTCAGTGCTACAGAGCTGGTCTACACTGCATTCACAGCTGTTTTCCTCATTTGTTCTGAGTTCAGACTCCACATGGTCCACGTGACCGCCATGTGGCTCAGTCTTCATCTTGAGCTTCTTGGCAGGCATCATCTCTCTTTCCCAGCCAGCGGGAGAATCCCAGCCCTTCCAGTTTCCAACCTCTGAACTCTCTTCGGACCCTCCCAGTAAATTACTTTTCCAGCTGAAGAAAATCTCCCATTCTTGGTTTATTTGCAGAATAGAGATTACTGTTAAGTCGTATGCCAAGGGAATGAACTCTTTTCTGTAGCGTCCCTAAGACTCACTCCAATATTTAAAGACATGATGCTCCAGGCTTTTTCATGGCAAAATGATTTAAATGTGTATTGAGCATAGCATTGAGATAATTCCCACCGCAAGCAGGGGTGGGGGTAAATATTTTCCCACAGTTTCTATATACATCTTTGTCTTTAACAGTGTAATTTAACATCCTAATCAATACAATGATATAAATACGCTTTTGAAATTGAAACAAGAATAAAGGAATGTAGTTATTTACACTTCACATTCTTCCAAAAATAACTTGACGTAGAATATCATAAATATTCCCAGTTACTTTAATAGTTGGAAGCATATAACATTTACTAAGAACTGAGAATTTAAAGTGAGCTAAATATCTGAAATTAACCCAGAGAAAGGGCTCCAAGTATTCAAATATGGATTTTCACTGCAAAGGAATACTGCTCCTTGCCTTACAAAATTAATTAAGCTCTGTGTTAATTAATCACTACGCCTCTATAATGAGAGGCTGCCAATCACCCTGTCAGATTGTTTACAGCTGAAATTCTAGCTGAAAATTCATCTAGTTAATGATCGAAGTTAAATTTAACCCATGTCTCAGGACCTCAAACATAATTCTAGATCATAAAAGTGATCATAGATTTAGAATCTCCCTATGTGCCTCCTGGTTTCTCCATTGAGGTAGCCAAGTTCCAGATCTCAAAGAGCCACGGCCCACAGCTGAAATTTAGCTGAACCTTCCTAGGCTTTGAAAATAGAACTAATATACAGAAAATCTTTGCATATTTCTGTTCTGTCTCATAGAGTAATACGTTTGATAAATAATTTCTTTTCAACTTTTAACTGCAAAATTGCTAAACTTTGACACCCTTCCAACAAAAAGTTTCAAATACGGGATAAATATGCCACTAACCTGTGAAAAAATATAAACGATGGTTCCAATGAGAGCAGCCTGTTTATTTTTTACCCAAGAACTTAAGACTTTGGCCTACTACCTTTGGGTGGTTTTTATTCTCTTTTACTTGTGTTTCTTCTATGGAGCCTATTTCCTTGAAAATGAAAGTTATAGGATTCAAGCTATCCTAGGGAAATGTTTGTTAGTCTCTCTGGTACTTATGATTTTAAAACTAGATTAAACAGGGCCCCAACAGGGCTTCTCGGACTGTAACTTTGGTTAAGCCTCTCATATGATGGAAAAACCTGTCCAAAGCAAAGATTCAATGGACACACATAACATTTCAGCCACTTACATTACACTGGATGGGCAGCAAGTTCCCTTTAAGCCTGAATAGTTATTTTTGGCGTTGAGATTTCCATTCACGCCGTTTCCCCTTGAGCAAGGACATGGGAGTGAGGAAGGGGAGGGCAGGGCTAGGAATTCAAGAAAAAAATAAAAATCACAAGGTACAACTGGCCTGGGAACTAGTCCAAGTCTGTGGTCAGAGAAGAGTGAGGTGCTTGGACCAGGCAATCAGCCCAGGGTTGGGCTGTATCAAGGTCAGACAATAGTTTCAAGCAGCACTGTTCAATACAGCAGCCATGAGCCTCATGAGGCCATTGGAGCATTTGGAATGTGGCTGCTCTGAATTGAGATGCGATGGAAACCATGAAATATACACCAGATTTCAAAGACTTAGTATGAAAAAAAGAATGTAAATGATCTCATTGATAATTGTTTGTGATGATTGCAGATTAAAATGATGAGATTTTGGATGTATTGAGATAAATAAAATCTATTACTAGAATGAATTCATCTGTTTCTTTAAGCACTTTAATATAACTCCTAAAATTTTTTAAATTATACCTGTGGCTCGCATTATGTTTCTATGAGACAGCTCTGATTTAGAGCCATATTCTTAGAGATAAGCCATTTCCAACTGCCCCTGGAGGGAGGGGTACATGTCCAGGCCCTGTAGGTACCTGATGCCCATGATGTCCAATGAGGGCCTTATTTTCTTACCCGTGTACCTTCTCCTTGTATAACCCTCATCTCCATTAAGAGATGTTTTCATGTTCGGTATTGCTGATGGAGGTCGCCATGGTATCTACTCAGCAGTCTTTTTCCAATCACTGATTTGTATACATGGAAGGCATCCCTTCAGACAAGTGCAATTCCAGACCAATGGTTCTCAGATTTGGTTCCCAGATCAACAGGTTCACCCAGAAAACTTGTCAGAAATCCAAATCCTTGTGCCTCATCTCAGCTCCACTAAATCAGAAACTCAGAATTGGGGCCCAGGACTCTCTGTTGATAAACCCTTCCCAGTGATTCTGTTGCCCTCCAGTGTTGGAAAACCACTCTCTGCTCTGGACTAAACACTAGAGTGTAGGGCTGCCAGGTAAAATCTAGGATGCTCACTTAAATTAGAATTTCAGATCGAAGGCAAAGAATTTTTTGGTGTTAAGTATGTCCCATACAATATTCGAGAGATACTAAAAAATTCTTTACTGTTGATCTGAAATACTAATTTAACTGAGTGTTCTGTATTTTTATTTGCTAAACCTGCCAATCCTACGTTAGAACAGTGGGTCTCAACCCAGACTGTGAATTAATTTAATTCATCTGGTGTGGTACCCAAGCATTGGGATTTTTTTTTTAAGTCTTCGAGTTATCCTTATGCACAACTGCATATTATTGCATTAAAGCAATTCTTTTCAAACTTTAATATGCATTCAAACCATCTGGAGGTCTTGGTAAAATTCAGACTCTCATTCGCTATTTCTAGGATAGGGCCTGAGATTTGGCATTCTAACAAACTCAAGTGATGTCATTGCTCCTGGTCTGGGGACCACATTTTGAGGAGTAAAGCATAGGGGTTGCAGAGATGAGGGCCCCAATATCTGGTAAAACACCGCATAGGAGGCTACCCAGAGGACAACCACAAGGTAGGAAAGATAATGATGCAGATCATAAGCACCATGAGAGAGGTTCGGAGTACTGTGAGGGTTTCAAAAAAGGGAGAAACCATGTCTGGTACACGAGGAAATATTCAGGGAAGAGGTGGCATTTAGGGTCATCTTTTAAAAATGTTGTACTTACATTTAAAAATATGACTGCAATATTTTGGGAGAGACAGAAATCGGTTACACAGGTGCTGCCATAACAGAAAAATGAAAACACGTGCGTTGACTTTGTGACCAGACAGCAGGCAGAGGCTGGAGGAGCAGCAAGGAGACTGTTGGTGGAGTTTGGAAAAGCAGTGAGGATCCTGCTGTAGGAAGCTGGAAGGATGCTCAGCCAGACCCAGGTTTTGTGGCAGTGAACCAGGTGGGCAAACTGGTGCCCAGAAAATAAAGAATGTATCTATTGAACTTATGGCTCCGATTAAGGAAATGAAACCCATTTCTGTCTCAGTTATCGATTAACAATCATTCATCAACTCTGATGATTTGATTCTTTGGGTTGCTCATGAAGCTTCAGCTGGAGGCTCGCTGGGAGCTGGGACAGCTGGCCTCTCTCCTGGTACGCTCTTTCACCCTCTAAAAGGCTAGACCACATTTCAACACATGGTGGCAGCAACGTTCTAAGAGGGCAAGCCCCACTGCACAGGTCCTTTTTAAGCCTCTGCTTCTGTCATATTTACTAATGTCCCCTTGGCCAGAGCAAGTCACACGGCAAAGCCCAGAGTCAAGGCAAGAGGGACTCCACAAAGACATGGATACCAGGAGGCATGATTCGCAGTCAACCTTTACTATAATGATTTACTCCAGATGGTAATTTATTGACTAGAGAACAGGATGTAAGTAGGGAAATAGTAGAAATAAAACCTGAGTAGTAGACCATTACTATATTTTGCAAGGCCTGAAACTCCGTGGTGAGGAATATACACTTAATATGCCAGATCATAGAGAACCATTGAGTGTTTGGCCAGAAAAGCCACATAGATGCAGGCCAGGATAGTTCTTAAGCTGGAGAATCAATGAAAGCTTTCAGGTAGCATGAAACAGAAACTGCCCCAAACACAATTAATTGGATTAATTAATTGGAAGGAGGTCACAGAATCAAAGGAAAAGCTGAACAACCAGTTCTCAGGAAGGAGAAAACCCAGATAGCTCTACTAGACTAGGATCAAGGAGCAGGACCCAACGGAAGTCTTTCCAAGGCACTTCTGTTAGAGTGAGTCAACTCCAAATGTTTTTGTTCTCTCCACCCAACATTCAAATTTCCAAGAGAGAGAATTTTATTGGTCTTTATGTGTCACTCGTTCGTCATTTGACCAACGTTAGGAAGAGCATCTTGGTAAACAGCCCCATTGAGTATGCATGCAGTGCGGACAGATAGTTTTCCAAGGAATCCCCAAAGATAGGTAGAAAACTGAAAACACACCACAGCTCCTAAAGTCAGCCCCAGTCCCAGGCCTACTTGGAAGCTCGAATCCTGAGCAGCTCAGAGAAAGCCAACCTCAGCACTCCCTGTTGCTATTTGGGACCTTCTTGAAATTCAGATCACATTCAATATATAGTCCATGTTCCTGTCCTCGAACCCTATTTTCATTTCTGAATTTTTCTCTCAATCTCACCCTTCAGTCCTCACATTTGACAGTTTTCTTGGCTCCCCCTCAACCATGGTTTGGCTTTTCTGCTAACTCTGCTGATTTGTTCTACGTGGTTCATTGAACTTACCTCTGGAACCCCTCCATGCATCCTTATTGCCATCCTCCTCCCCCTTGCCCACCCCCTTTTATCAAACCTACCTCTGCAAGGCCCTGCAGACCTTGCAGGTAGGACTTGGGTAACTTGAACAGAACTGTACTTTAGGAAGATTAAGCTGGCATCGATGTACAGGGCAGACAGGAGGCAGTGGGCTAGCTGGGGGGGGTTCTGCAAAATGTAAGGGCCTGAACTTGTACTGAACAGGGAATGGAGAAGGAATGGAGAGAAATGAAAGACAGGCGAGAGCAGCCCACTGGCTCTGTGGTTAGGCTGGCAACGGAACCATTTGAGATCGCTGAAGTCTTGATTTAAGAGATTAAGGAGTTAGAAGGGTAAAGAAATGGAAGCAGGAGATGTTTGCCTAATCTTTAAAGAATTTTTCAGTGAAAAAAATTACAGTGGGATCCACAAAGTCCGTTACAGTGGTAGAATGATAAAAAATGCTATGTAAATACTTTAACTTAAAATTTAAGTATATATTTATTTACCAGTATTTTAAGGCAGAGTCCAAGTCTTTGAGTAAGTGGCTGATCTCTGATGAGTCATCTTGGGGCATCTTGATTCTAAATAAACACCCAAATGGGTGTGGCCTAAAATGTCCAAATTCAGTTCTTTTAAAGAAAAGCAAGGATTTAGACACACTTGTGAAACTATCTGCAGGACCCTTCCAGATTTTTACTGTTTCTCCTAATGCACTCGTTTTCTTACCTTTACCTATTTTGAAAGTAAGAAATTTTTAGCCACTCACCTTTGAGTCTTTTCAAAGAATTCAACTTATTTTTCATAAAAACTACTCATTTTTGCTCTACATCAGTTTTTTATAGTGTTTAAATAAACTTCAAAACTAAAATGTAGAGGGAAATTGGCATAAATAGGTTTGGAAAAAAGTGTGATTGAAACATAATAAGCATGCAACTCACTAATGTGAGCAGAAGTGTCTGGGGTTTCCAGAGAGATACCTTCTGAGCTGCTCGTACCCAGAGGAGGTGAGTATTGCTCACAGATTTTGTCAATGGAGTGGACACTAGAGGCTCAATGAGGTGAGGATCAGATAAAGAGTTTCTTTTATAGATTCTGTGCTAGCTTGAAGGAGACAAATTGGTAGTTGCAACATGGTTACTAATTATGTGAAAGATCATTCATTAATTACATTAAACAAGACGGTTTTTGTTTGGTTTTTTGTTTTACTTGTCCAAGTCATCTATTTAGTAGACTTAAATTTAAAAGTGTACTTTGGGTAAACTTTCTCCTTTTAATTCAAATTTCCACTAGCCTGCTTTCCCATCATGGCTACATGTATTACAATTGTCTTCTTATTTTCTGTTTTCCTATGAGAATCTATGAGCAATTGTGAGGGCAGAGAGCACGTCTATTTGGATCACCACTGAATTCCTAAGGCCCATAGCAGGAAGTCAATAAATATTTGTTTAATGAACAATGATCTACTTTCTCCTTGCTAAGGTTAAGTTTCCAGCTCTCAGCAACTATACTTCAAGTAGTGTTAAACCATTCATGTCCTGACAGTGTATTCTTTGCAAAACAAACAGATGAAACCTGACTAGACAACATTTGAGGATATTTATGTATTACCATCTTAAGGCCTAGATCAAGAAGTCAATAAATATTTGTTGAATGAAGAATGATATACTTTGTCCTTGCTTAGGCCATTTCCAGCTCTCATCAACTACAACTTTAAACAATTCTAAACCATTCATGTACTGACAGTATATCCCTTTGCAAAACAAACAGATAAAACCCTACTATACAACCTTTGCAAAATTTATATTATTACCACAGGGTGACTTCCAGTATAATTGGAGGCTTATGCTGGATGACTCTTTCTCAATAATAGGTGTTGTAATCAATATACCTCCTTTACCAACCACAGACCCAGCACCATCACTAACAACAGCAAAAGTGGTTTTAAAAGGTTGCTTTCAAATATGAATTTGAGAATGCTAATTTTATAATAGGCCAGAGGTTAATTTCCAGGCAATAGTTGGATCGTTAATGACTGTTTTAATTAAAAAGTAGACTTAGCATGTATAGCGATCAAGAATATATTATTGTTTTATTCCAGGCAGTGGGATTTCCAAAGCAATGCCCGCAGACAGCACTTGTTCTGGAACTTCATTTGCTAATGCCAAGTATCCCCCAGTCCATTTAATGCTTTCCAGTAAATCTAAGTAAGCAATCAAGTGTGTCATGGCACTCTCAGTAATGTACTCAAATATATATTTTATAAAGTAACATAAAACTTCATTGAACATGTATTTCCTAAACTGTCTCCTTTTAATGGTTTTGTTATGTAATTGTGTTTCACAGATACACCTAAGCCCTGCTTCAGGATGGATTCTTCATTGCTAATTCACATCACTAGGAATATTTTCTCCCTCATCCACAAACCCTTATTTTTGTTCCCTCCTCTCTGGTTGATAGCTGCTTCCCGAAGCTTCTTTCTATGTCAGACTCATCAACTGATTCTTCCCATATTCTTTTTTTAATGCTTCTCCAGATAAACACACTACAAAGGAATGGCAAAAGAAGGTAAAATAGACGTTCATTTTATAGAGATCACTTTGATATTTGTGAAAAAGTCGACCCTTTTTTTGGTCACACAATTGATCCCATGTGCTGTTCCTGACTTTTTTGTCTGCATCAATACTTTGATCTAAGAACAAGAAATCTATGAAAAGAAAATCTTTTTATCCTTTGTCTCTGTAAGTTGTTAATGTTATGGCAAATGAAGAAGGGCATGCAATGAAATTTTTTGAATCATGGAGATGAACATCTCCCAAATTCTTCATCCTTTGTCAGGCAACCAACAACTTAAAACACAATATTTAAAAATCAAATAAATAAGAGCCTAAGAATAGGAAATAGAGACATCCTAGAGTGTAATAGTTAACGTTGTACTGCTCTTATGATACAATTCAAACATGTGAATAACAAGTGTTATTTTTTAAACAAGAAGCCACTAATTGGAGGGGTTTTTTCCTTAAAATAATGACCATAGCCAGCCCACTTTTGTTTGTGATAACAAAATTCTTAATTATCAGATGAGATGAATGTGGTCTCCCAGGATTCCTGTACCAAATTTAGAGAGAGGACAGTAAATACGACAACATGTTGCCACCTAGTGGACATTTCATAAAATGTCTAGACATCCAGTTTCCTGATGCAGTCTACGTGGGGGGATCGTGAAATGTACGGCTTAGGGGGACATTCGATGCCCTGCTACACAGCTCTCTTGTTTTATACAATCAGCCTAGGCTTTAGACCCACCAAAATCTGAATTGTAAAATCAAGGATCAAAATGAGAAAATAGAAATGCCTAATGTTTATTGAGCACCTACCTTGCACCAAGCTTTATTGGATTACCTCGTATCTCACATGATCCTCTCAGCAACCCTATTACTGTTGTAACCCCCTATTAAGAAACCAGCGCATAAGACAACTGAGTAACTCACCCAAGGCACTTGGTGTCAAGCTATGGACCTGAGATTTGAATGCAGAGCCCAGGTCCTCATCTGAACAGGGAAACTCCCTCAGTTTTTCATGTGCAAATGATCAGGACGGGACCTCTTTTTATAAAATATGGCATTTGGGGGGTGATATCATGTTCTTTATTGAATGTGTACAATACTTGGAGGAGCTCTAGGCTTCCAAGAAAGCAAGCAGGAAGACCCAGGCAAATGTGCTGGAGTAAAGAAGGCAGCCACCCTGGTGTGAGACCTGAGAAGCTCACTTCCTCCCATATCCTGCCCCATGAAGCATCACTCACTACCAGAATTCAAGCTTAAGTAGTCACATTTTTTTTTCCTGAGGAAGGTTCACCCTGAGCTAACATCTGTGCCAATCTTTCTCTATTTTGTATGTGGGTGGCCACCACAGCATAGCCACTGACAAGTTGTGTAGGTCCATGCCCGGGAACTGAACCCAAGCCAGTGAAGCGGAGGGAGCTAAACTTAACAACTAGGCCAGGGGACCAGCCCCGGAGTAGTCACTCTTTCAGGGTTAAAACGTTGTTATCTGGGAGGGTAACCCAGAAGCTGTGATTACTTGATTTAATTAACCCATTTCTGCCCGTTGTTTCTGAGCCTGCTCAGTGCCTCTTGCTGGGGTAGAAATGAGGAAGGGTTGAATCTAAGAACTAGTAAATCAAGGAGTTGTCTGCAGAACTGGAGATGGACTTTGCACATGGGATGAAGGAAAGAAAGATAGTGCTTCCCTCCAGCGCTCCCCCAGCAATTTCTTCAAACCTTTATTTATAGCAGTTGGTTGTATTCTAATGAATATTTCAGTCTATTCACTGACTCCTTACTCTCTCCATCACCCGTACCACTGTGTCGTACAGGCTCCTAAATGTGAAAAGAGGGCATTTAAAAAAAATAATCTCTAGCCACTCTGGTATCCAGCACAATGCCAGGCTTACAGTAGTTATTCAATAATGTTTGTTGGATGAATAAAATAAATTTAGGTGTATCTAAAATTAAAACCTTAAATATACAATATGATGGTGCGTTGGTTTTCTCAACTTTGTTGTTACTTTGCATTTGAAATGATGTGGGGGATGCTTTGAGAGATTTTGTGATATTGATTGGTAATTTATGTCACCAAACAAAATTTGTAATTTGGAAATAAATAACTGGGTCTATCCTGATGAGGAACAATTACACTGTGTATGAAAAGCGTAGGTCAATAAAATAGAGATACCATTTGAAAGACAAGCTAAAGTAAACAGATATTAATAATCACCACCTTTATAGAAAATCAGAAATCTATGGGTTTCTGGGTTTGAATGTATGTTTTAAAAGGAGAATCTGGGTTTTCTACTGAGTTCAGAAAGCTAGATCCTAGTATTACTTCACATAGGATATCTCTATGTGAATGTCTAATAGACAGTTCAACCATAACATGTCCAGAGTGAACTCCTGCTCTTTTCTCTACACCCTGCTCCTCCCACAGTTTTCCTACCTCGGGCAGGGGCAACCCTATTCTTCTAGTTTCTCAAGCCCAAATCCTCGCTGTCATCCTTGCCTCTTCTCTGTCTCATCCCCCACATCCCATCCATCAACAAATCCTTTGGGCTGTACCTTAACGTATACCAAGAATTCACGCCCTTCTCATCAGCCGTGTGGCCAGGGCATCATATGTGGCCTGGATTTCTGCTGTGGCCTCCTAACTGGTCTCCACCATACCCCACGGCAGTCTAGCCTCACCCAGCAGAGAGTCTAGTCAGATTATGACCATCTTCATGCTCAAAACCTTCCCAGGGCTCCCATTTTCTCTTCAAGTATGAAGCGAAGTTCTCATGATGGCCTTCAAGACTTCAGACAATGTTGCCCTCTGACTTTTCTTATTACTCTTCCACCCCCAGCTCATTATTCAGCAACAGTGGCTTCTTGCTGTTCTTTAAATATGAGGCAAGGTCTCACGTCAGGGCCTTTACTGCAGCAGCTGCTCTGCCCGGACCCTCTTCCTCAATCTTCGCACACCTACCTCTTTCTGGCCTCCAAGTCTTTGCTTAAGTGTCACCTTTAAATCGTAACTGCCTCCAACCCTCCCCTGTGGCACTCTCAATGTCCCTCACCTTTCGCGATTTTTTCCTCTTTCCAATAGCATGTATCACCTTTCAGCATATTATATGATTTACTTATTATGTTTATTGATTATTGTATCTGTCTCTCCACTAGAACAGAAGCTCCACAAGTAGAGGATGATATTACATTTTGTTCCAGTATCCAAAATAG